>NC_081861.1:56267414-56564914 GCF_963259705.1 Myotis daubentonii
GGATTCAGTGAAAACAAACAAACAAATGCTGGCCGCGGAAACGGGGAAGGCTTGGTTTCTGTAAGCTTCTTCTCTTACCGGGACTGCATGGTCAGGTCAGCTCTTCAGGCTGCCCCCTTTAGGCTCAGTCCTCCGTGATCACAGAACCCAGCTCTCAATTTCCCTGGCGGCGCCAGGAATCCCGCGGTTCTCCTTTCCCCCGTCTGGGGCTGTGCCTGTCCCAAGGGACGCGGCTGTCTGCCACGTGGTCTCCCTCTGACTCTCTGGGCTCAGAGGTCTGGCAAACTTTCCTGCCCAAATCCCTGGTTTTTTTTTTTACCTTACCAGGGGAGTTCTGCTCTTCCCGGCTGTAAACCCTCTCACCAGCTGAGCAATTTCGCCAATTCGGTGTGAGTGTTACTAGCTACAGCTGCTCGCTCCATTTGCTCCGGGACACGACCTGGGACACGTCTGCCTATATCGCCGCCATGTTGGTTCTCCCTCCAAATCAGTTTTAAGTGCGATAGAGAAGCCATATAGCCTCAGAGGCCAACCCCAGAACACTGCCACCCAGAGGCTGAGCCACAAACTGACTCTTTGCTAAACACAAAATAAGGCAGTCTGGGAAACAAATACGGCCTGCTTTAAAATAAGGACTGGGGTTTACAACACAGAGGAACAGTGTATTGCAGGGAAACTCAACATTCTCCTGAATACCTGGCAGGACAAAAGGCGAGCCAGACTGAAGAATAGAAGAACCGAAGGACCTTCACTACTGCATTTTTTTTTCTTTTTTCACCTTTTAACTAAGAAACCAATTTTTTTCTTTTTTTTTCTTTATTTTTTTCTTCTTTTTCCATCACCTGATTTTACCCTTTTAATTACTACCTTCTTATTTTTAACCAGTATTATTACTGCTACCATTTTACCATTTTTTAAAGTGCCATTTTATTTTCTCTTTATTTTATTTTGGGATTAATGTTCTCCATTCTATTTTCATTGTTATATTATTGGTTGTTTCTAGTTTGCATCCATCTCCAGGGAGCTGTTGCTGGAATTTGTTGGGATTAGTGGCGGTTCTATAGGAGTATTCTCCTCATATAAAAAGCCTCTTCCCCTCTTCCTCTTCATTCTCTCTTTTCGCTCTTTTTTTTTCTTTTCTTTTCTTGCTTTTATTTTCCCCCCTCCTTTTTCCAAATTTCATTTTTGCACTCCTTTTTTTTGGTCCCTACTTTTCTGTTCTTTTTCTCTTTTATCTTTTTCTCTTCCTTCTTCCTTATACCCTAAGTCTCTTAATTCGGGTAGTCACCTTTATTTGGGGTTATTAATATTGTGAATATATTTGTGTATAGTGCCTGGTACGTGGTGCCTTGTTGTGTTGTATTTTGTGCCTTTAAATCAATGCAGCAGACCCAAGAATGCCGGGAGCCAGTCCATCCTTCCTGTTTCAAGGGACCTGGCATATATGGCATACGGTTCTTAATATGTTTGCTCACCTTCTTGGCGCTGTGTTTTAACCAAGGTCACCTCTCCGATAAAGGTTGAATCCCCAGGTAGGGATTTTCCCCTGAAGTTAAGGAAGGAATAAAACCTCTTAACTAAGTGCCAGGCGGGTAATTAATCATCTTAACTACGAACAATCATGCTTAAGCTACATAATCTTTACTCCCTGAAATGGAGATAAGAAACGCCCTAACCTTTGGAATAGAGATTGATAGGATTGGAATCAACTGGTATAAATACAGATGCAACAAGACAGCAAGAGACAGAATTCAGAACACAGAACCTACACAGAACATTCTCTAGAGACAGAAGAACTTCGCTGGAGAGAACATGGCAAAAGATCCTGGACTGAACCTGACTACAGAAATTGGCAAGAGAATCTGACTAGAACCTGGTGACTGAACCTGGCTGGAGAACCTGGACAGAACCTGGAGAACCTAGCAAGAGAACATGGACACAGAACCTGGCTGGAGATCCGAAGCAGAACCTCTCTGGAGCTCCTAGACAGAACTTGGCTGGAGAACTGGCTACAGAACCTGGCTGGAGACCCTGACAAGAGAACCCGGCTATGATGATCAACTGAATGCTGTCTCTGTGTCATTCCTTCTTCACCGACTCCGTCCACACCTTTGGGGACCCCTGGACCCGCTGGGGTTGGACCCCGGCACAAGCAACAGCAGCCTTCTGAACACCACACACTCTGCTGAGGAACAGCAGCTGTACGTGAAACCTCCCCCCACCAGCCAGAAGAGCCACCACAGCTGTGAACAGCACCCACCAGAGGAGTTGCTGCCAACTGAAGAGCAGGTGCTACCGCAACCACCTGAAGAGCAACCACAGACCAAGGAGCCACTGCCACCCAGGGAGCAGCCACTGAACGACTCAACGTCTAGGTATGTCAGTGAGATCAAACATGGGTAGACAAAGAAACCCCCAAAGGAAAGAGAAGGAGGACTCTACAGAAAATCAGCTAAGTAATACAGAGGCATGCAACATGACAGAAAAAGAATTCAGAATAAGGGTTCAAGAGTGCATAAACCGGATGGAGGAAAAAATCAACAACTTATGCAAGAAGCAAGAAGAAACAGATGAAAAATCAACAACTTAAGTAAGACCCAAGAAGAAATGAAGAGTGATATAGCTGCAATGAAAAACTCCATTGAATGTATCAACAGTAGACTAGGAGAAGCGGAAGACCGAATTAGTGAATTAGAAGACACGGAAGCAAAACACACCCAAAATGTACTGCAATTGGAGAAAAAAATTAAAAGACAGGAGGAGAGCCTAAGGGAGCTTTGGGACAACATGAAACGAAACAACATACGAATAATATGGGTGCCAGAACAACAGAAAGAGGAACAAGGATTAGAAAACCTACTCGAAGAAATAATATCAGAAAACTTCCCTGAGGTGGGGAAGAAAAAAGTCACACAAGCCCAGAGAGTCCCAAACAAGGTGAACCCGAAAAGACCCACACCAAGACACATCATAATTACCATGGCAAATGTTCAGGAGAAAGAGAGAATCTTACAAGCTGCAAGAGAGAGACGGAAAGTTACATACAAGGGATCTCTCATTAGATTATCAAATGATTTCTCAACAGAAACACATCAGGCCAGAAAAGAATGGACGGAAATTTACAAAGTCATGCAAAGCAAAGGACTGAATCCAAGAATACTCTATCCAGCAAGGCTATCATTCAAACTTGAAGGGGAAATAAGAAGCTTCACAGACAAAAAAAGGCTAAGGGAGTTTATGACCACCAAGCCAGCAATGCAAGGAATGCTAAAGGGACTGGTATAAAAAGAAGAAATAAAAAGCTCAGAAAGAAAACAGCCACACAAAAAAAGAAATGGCTACAAACAAGTACCTTTCAATAATAACTTTAAACATAAACGGACTAAATGCTCCAACCAAAAGACATAGAGTGGCTGAATTGATAAAAAAAAAAAAAAAAACATGACCCATACATCTGCTATCTTCAAGAAACCCACCTCATTAGAAGAGACTCACACAGACTGAAAGTGAAAGGTTGGAAAAATATCATTCTGGCAAATGGAAAGGAAAAGAAAGCTGGGGTAGCAATACTTATATCGGACAAAATAGACCTCAAAGTGAAGGCCATAACAAGAGATAAGGAAGGCCATTTCATAATACTAAAGGGATCAATACAACAAGAACATATGCACCCAATGCAGGAGCACACAAATTCATAAAAAAAACTCCTGGAATATATCAAAGGAGAGATAGACAACAATACAATCATAGTAGGGGACATTAATACACCACTGACAGTACTGGATAAGTCCTCTAGACAAACAATCAGCAAAGATACAGCAATCCTAAATGACACACTAGATCAGATGGACTTAATAGACATCTTCAGAACACCTCACCCCAAAGCCAGGGAATATACATCTACTCAAGTGCTAATAAGACATATTCAAAAATAGACCATATATTGGGTCACAAGCAAAGTATCCCCAAATTCAAGAAGATTGAAATCATAAAAAGCATCTTCGCAGACCACGATGGCATAATATTAGAAATAAACTACAATAGAAACAACCCAAAATACTCAAACACCTGGAAGCTGAATAGCATGCTATTAAATATTGATTGGGTTACCAATGAGATCAAAGAAGAAATTCAAAAATCCTGGAAACTAATGACAATGAAAACACAACAATCCAAAACCTATGGGACACAATGAAAGCAGTCCTGAGAGGGAAGTTTATAGCTCTACAGGCCTATCTCAAAAAACAAGAAAAAATGGTAGTAAATCATCTAACTCTACAACTCAAAGAATTAGAGAGCAACAAGAAAACCCCAGAGTGAGCAGAAGGAAGGAGATAATAAAGATTAGAGCAGAAATAAATGACATAGAGACCAAAAAAACAATACAGAAAATCAATGAAACCAAGAGCTGGTTCTTTGAAAGGATAAACAAGATTGACAAACCTCTAGCCACGCTCACCAAGAAGCAAAGAGAGAGGACCCAAATAAACAAAATCAGAAACGATAGAGGTGAAATAACAACAGACCCCACAGAAATACAAATGATTGTTAAAAAATACTATGGACAGCTCTACTCCAACAAAATAGACAACCTGGAGGAAATGGACAAATTCCTAGAAAAATACAACATTCCAAAACTCAATCAGGAAGAATCTAAAAATCTCAATGGGCCAATAACTATGGAAGAAATTGAAGCAGTCATCAAAAAGCTTCCATCAAACAAAAGCTCAGGACCAGACGGCTTCACAGGGGAGTTTTACCAAACATTCAAGGAAGAACTAAAACCTATCCTCCTCAGACTACTACAAAAAATTCAGGAGGAAGGAACACTTCCTTCTATGGAAGCTCATTCTATGTAGCCAGCATCACCCTAATACCAAAACCAGGTAAAGACAACACAATGAAAGAGAATTACAGGCCAATATCCCTCATGAACATAGATGCCAAAATCCTCAACAAAATCTTAGCAAATCGGATCCAGCAGTACATCAGAAAGATCATACACCATGACCAAGTAGGATTTATCCCAGGGATGCAAGGATGGTACAATATCCGCAAATCAATAAACGTGATACATCACATAAACAAATTGAAAGAATAAAACCACATGGTCATATCAATTGATGCAGAAAAAGCATGTGACAAAATTCAACACCCATTTTTGATAAAAACTCTCACCAAGGTGGGAGTAGAAGGATCATACTTCAACATAATAAAAGCTATATATGACAGGCCCACAGCCAACATCATAGTCAATGGACAAAAACTAACACCATTTCCCCTAAGAACAGGAACAAGACAGGGATGCCCCCTCTCACTACTCCTGTTCAACATAGTACTGGAAGTGTTAGCCATTGCAATTAGGCAAGAAGAAGAAATAAAAGGCATCCAAATTGGAAAAGAGGAAGTAAAACTGTCCTTATTTGCAGATGACATGATATTATACATACAAAACCCTAGAGACTCCATCAAAAAGCTACTAGACTTAATACATGAATTTGGCAATGTAGCAGGATACAAAATTAACCCCAAGAAATCTGAGGCATTTATATACACCAATAGTGAACTTTCAGAAAGAGAGATTATAAAAACAATCCCGTTTACCATCGCACCAAAAAAATTAAGCTACCTAGGAATAAACTTAACTAAAGAGGTAAAAGACCTCTACTCAGAAAACTACAGGACATTGAAAAAAGAGATAGAGGAAGACATAAACAGATGGAAGAACATACCGTGTTCATGGATTGGTAGAATCAACATCATTAAAATGTCCATACTACCCAAAGCAATCTATAAATTCAACGCACTTCCCATTAAAACACCAACGGCATACTTCATAGATCTAGAACGAACTCTCCAAAAATTCATCTGGAATAAAAAAGACCCCGAATAGCTGCAGCAATCCTGAAAAAGAACAAAGTAGGTGGGATCTCAATTCCAGATATCAAGATGTATTACAAAGCCACAGTTCTCAAAACTGCCTGGTACTGGCACAAGAATAGGCATATAGATCAATGGAATAGAATAGAGAGCCCAGAAATTGGCCCGAACCAATATGCTAAATTAATATTTGACAAAGGAGGCAAGAACATACAATGGAGCCAAGATAGTCTCTTCAATAAATGGTGTTGGGAAAATTGGACAGATATATGCAAGAAAATGAAACTAGACCACCAACTTACACCATACACAAGAATATACTCAAAATGGATAAAGGACTTAAATGTACAACAGGAAACCATAAAAATTCTAGAAGAATCCAAAGGCAACAAAATCTCAGACATATGCCGAAGCAATTTCTTCACTGATACAGCTCCTAGGGCACTTGAAACTAAAGAAAAAATGAACAAATGGGACTACATCAAAATAAAAAGCTTCTGCACAGCAAAAGAAACCATCAACAAAACAACAAGAAAACCCACTGTGTGGGAAAACATATTTGCCAATGTCATATCTGATAAGGGCCTAATCTCCAAAATTTATAGGGAACTCATACAACTTAACAAAAGGAAGATAAACAATCCAATCAAAAAATGGGCAAAGGACCTAAATAGACACCTTTCAAAAGAGGACATTCAGAAAGCCAAGAGACATATGAAAACATGCTCAAAGTCACTAATCATCCGAGAGATGCAAATCAAAACAGCAATGAGGTACCATCTCACACCTGTCAGACTGGCTATCATCAACAAATCAACAAACGACAAGTGCTGGAGAGGATGTGGAGAAAAAGGAACACTTGTGCACTGCTGGTGGGAATGCAGACTGGTGCAGCCACTATGGAAGACAGTATGGAGTTTCCTCAAAAAACTGAAAATGGAACTCCCATTTGACCCTGTGATCCCCCTTCTAGGAATATATCCCAAGAAACCAGAAACACCAATCAGAAAGGATATATGCACCCCTATGGTCATAGCAGCACAATTCACCATAGCTAAGATCTGGAAACAGCCTAAGTGCCCATCAGCAGATGAGTGGATTAGAAAACTGTGGTACATCTACACGATGGAATACTATGCTGCATATGTCTGAGATTTTGTTGCCTTTGGATTCTTCTAGAATTTTTATGGTTTCCTGTTGTACATTTAAGTCCTTTGCAACAGCATGGATGGAACTGGAGAGCATTATGCTAAGTGAAATAAGCCAGTCAATGAAGGAAAAATACCACATGATCTCACTCATTCATGGATAATAGAGACCATTATAAACTTTTGAACAATAATAGATACAGAGGCAGAGCTGCCTCAAACAGATTGTCAAACTGCAGCGGGAAGGCCGGGGAGGCTTGGGGGGCAGGAGGTAGGGGGGTAAGAGACCAACCAAAGGACTTGTATGCATGCATATAATCATAACCAATGGACATAAGACACTGGGTGATAGGGGAAGCTAGGGGACTGTCTAGGGCGGGGGGATAAAATGGATACATATGTAATACCCTTTGTAATACTTTAAGCAATAAAAAAAAAAGACACTGGGGGGTTGGGGAGGCTAGGGGACTGTCTAGGGCGGGGGGTAAAAAATGGACACATATGTAATACCCTTTGTAATACTTTAAGCAATAAAAAAAAGAATGGGCAGGCAGAATTACTTACATTGAATTGGACACAAACAACTGTATGGTGATTCACAGAGGGAAGCAGGAATAGGGGGAAGGTAGAATAGGGTAAAAGGGGGATAGATGGCAATGGGAGGAGACTTGACTTGGTGTTGTGAACACACAATACAATATACAGATTATGTATCAGAATTGTACACTTGAGACCTATATTATCTTATTAACCAATGTCAACCCAATAAATTTAATAAAAAATAAAAATATTTTTAAAAAGCACATGTACAATACACGGCAATATGTGCGTGGACACTGATAGGACTAATAAAGTAGAGATATAACTAAAAAGGCTTATGTGAAGGCAACAGACTCTAAACCATATGACTCGTGTTTTGAGATGGAGTAATGATGCCTGTGAGTTCAGACTTCAGTTTCTTCCTATAGTGGCCTTTGTTTCTGTCCCCACAGAGGAAATTCTAAAGCCCCTAAAATAATCCTTCCCTACTCTGTCATTTAAGGCAACAGAACATGGTGATGACTTGCTACTACCTGTGTGATCTCGAACAAGTCACTGAACCTTAGTGTTCCGCAGTTCCCTCATATGTAAAATGAGGATAATTACTTTGCCTATAATATAGGGCTGTTATGAGAAGTAAGTCAGTTAATATTTTAAGTTGCTTAAAACAGTGCCTAGTACATAATAAATATTATGTAAGTGTTTTGGGCATAAATAAAACAGTGAATCCTCTACATATATAAGACAAAGAATACAAAGAAGCAAGGGAAACACATTTAAAGCCACAAGTATGGTTCTATTTGGAGAAATACATCATATGGACACACAATAAAAGAGCAAAAGATGACACAAATACTTTCCACTTTAAAGATCCCTCTTGATGCAGTAATGAGGCTTGAGGTTTGGGGGTAGTAGGTGTTGGTTTAGAGTTGTAAGTGGTTTGGAGAGACCAACTTTGGAGTGGGGGAGTGATTCTTTTAAAAACATATATAATAATTCTGTTCTAAAATAAGTTATTTAGTTTTGGAAAATCTCAAATGCCTTTACCCCATTCCAAAACCAGTATTCTTCCAGATACAGTGTTTGGGATTTCTAATTAGAGTTCCCAACGTTTTTGTGTGTTTTTTAAGAAGCATTTTTAAAATCTTTATTGTTGGTGGAGAAACCAAGATGGCAGCATAGGTAAACACCGGAGATTGCTGCCTCGCACAACCACTTCAAAAATACAACTAAAAGATGGAACGTACATCACCCAGAACCACAGGAAGGCTGGCTGAGGGGAAATTCTACAACTAGAAGGAAAGAGAAAAGCATACCGAAACTCAGAGGAGGTGCGGTGCTGAAGTAAAATACAAAGGTGTGGAGGTGCGTGCAGAGCAGGCTGGCGGCTGAGGGCGCGGTTGTCTGTTTCATTCAGGAGGGAGTCTCAGGCTCTGGGCTCCAGTTCCGGGCGAGTCTCTGGGGACCCTGACTCAAACGGGAGAAGTGGGACTGTCTGGCATTAGTAGGAACTCCAGGGCAGCTTTCTCTCCAAGGTACTTGCAATGGTTTCTGGGACACTGAGAGGCAGAGCCTCTGGGGATGGGACTGAGAGCAACCATGTTGATCCCCTGGGACCTGCCCTGCCCAAGGCTTGAACAGAGGCATTTGCTGGTTAGCCTCAGGCAGAGGCTAGATTAGCGCCGCCCCAGAGATCCAAGACAGAAGTTTTCCCACTGCAGACACAGCTGATTCTCACAGCCAGTTGACCTGGAGGTCAAATCACCCCCAGTGTTACCTACAACAATCAAGGCTTAGCTACAACAAGACTACGCACAAAGACCACAAGGGGGTGCACCAAGAGTGTCTACCTCAGGTAATTGGAACACTTAGCACAGAAAGCCACTCTATCGACACAGTGAAGGATAAAAAAATGCTGAGACAAAGAAACAGGACACAAATGACAGAAATGGAGGAAAGCAGGCTGCTGGATATAGAATTCAAAACGACACTTTTGAGGTCTTTCAAGAGTCTTCTAGAGACTGCCGATAAACTTAATGAGATCTACAAGAAATCTAATGAGACCCTCGATGTTGTGATAAAGGACCAACTAGAAATTAAGCATACACTGACTGAAATAAAGAATATTATACAGAATCCCAACGGCAGACCAGAGGATCGCAAGATTCAAGTCAAAGATTTGAAATACGAACAAGCAAAAAACACCCAACCAGAAAAGCAAAATGAAAAAAGAATCCGAAAATATGAAGATAATGTAAGGAGCCTCTGGGACAGCTTCAAGCGTACCAACACCCGAATTATAGGGGTGCCAGAAGATGAGAGAGAACAAGATATTGAAAACCTATTTGAAGAAATAATGACAGAAAACTTCCCCCACCTGGTGAAAGAAATAGACTTACAAGTCCAGGAAGCACAGAGAACCCCAAACAAAAGGAATCCAAAGAAGACCACACCAAGACACGTCATAATTAAAATGCCAAGAGCAAAAGACAATGAGAGAATCTTAAAAGCAGCAAGAGAATGAAACTCAGTTATCTACAAGGGAATACCCATAGGACTGTCAGCTGATTTCTCAACAGAAATTTTGCAGGCCAGAAGGGAGTGGCAAGAAATATTCAAAGTGATGAATACCAAGAACCTACAACCAAGGTTACTTTATCCAGCAAAGCTATCATTCAGAATTGAAGGTCAGATAAAGAGCTTCACAGATAAGAAAAAGCTAAAGGAGTTCATCACCACCAAACCAGTATTATATGAAATGCTGAAAGGTATCCTTTAAGAAGAGGAAGACGAAGAAAAAGGTAAAGATACAAATTATGAATAACAAATACACATCTATCAACAAGTGAATCTAAGAATCAAGTGAATAAATAATCTGATGAACAGAATTAACTGGTGATTATAATAGAATCAGGGACATAGAAAGGGAATGGACTGACTATTCTTGGGGGGGCAAGGGGTGTGGGGGATGGGGGAAGAGACTGGACAAAAATCGTGCACCTATGGATGAGGACAGTGGGTGGGGAGTGAGGGTGGAGGGTGGGGTGGGAACTGGGAGGAGGGGAGTTATGGGGGGGAAAAATAGGAACAAATGTAATAATCTGAACAATAAAGATTTAATTAACAAAAAATAATAAAATAAAATAAAAAATAAATCTTTATTGTTGAAAGTATTACATAAGATCCCCTCTTTCCCCCATTGACTTCTTCTAGCCCACCCCAATCCCCTACCCCAGGCCTTCACCACCCTACTGTCTGTGTCCATGGTTATGCATATATGCACACAAGTTCTTTAGTTGAGCTCTTCCCACCCAACCACCTTCCCCCACCTTCCCTCTGAGATTAAACAGCCTGTTCCGTGTTTCTATGTCTCTGCATCCATTTTATTCATCAGTTTATTTTGTTCGTTAGATTCCACATATGAGTGAGGTCATGTGTTACTTGTCTTTCTCTGACTGGCTTATTTGGCTTAGGATAATACTCTCCAGGCCCCTCCATGTTGTCTCAAAGGGTAAGAGAACCTTCTTTTTACTGCTGCATAGTATTCCATGGTGTAAATGTACCACAGCTGTTGTATTCACTCATCTACTGATGGGCACTTGGGCTTTTCCCAGATCTTAGCAATTGTAAATTGCACTGCTATGAACATAGGGTGCATACATTATTTCTTATTGGTGTTTTGGGTCTTTTAGTATATATTCCTAGAAGTGGGATCTCTGGGTCAAATGGCAGTTCAACATTTAATTTTTTGAGGAAACTCCATATTGTTTCCCACAGAGGCTGCAACAGTCTGCATTTCCACCAGCAGTGTACCAGGGTTCCCTTTTCTCCACATCTTCACCTGCACTTGTCAGTTGTTGATTTGTTGATGGTAGCCATTCTGACAGGTGTGAGGTGATATCTCATTGTCATTTTAATTTGAATTTATCAGATGATCAGTGACATTGAGCATTTTTCCATATGTCTCTTGGCTATCTGTATGTCCACTTTGGAGAAGTGTTTAGGTCCTTTGCCCATTTTAACTGGATTGTTTGTCTTCCTTTTGTTAAGTTGTATGAGTTCCTTATATATTTTGAATATTAAACTTTTGCCAAATATGTTCTCCCATACAGTGGGGTCCCTTTTCATTTTGCTGATGGTTTCTTTTGCTGTGCAAAAGCTTTTTATTTGTATGTGGTCCCATTTGTTTATTTTCTCCTTAGTTTCCTTTGCCCTAGGAGATGTGTCTGTAAAAATATTGCTATGAGAGACATCTGAGATTTTGCTGCCTATGGTTTCTTCTAGGATTTTTATGGTTACACAACTTACATTTAAGTCTTGTATCCATTTTGAGTTTATCTTTGTGTATGGTGTAAGTTGGTGGTCTAGTTTCATTTTTTTGCATATATCTGTCCAATTTTCCCAGCACCATTTATTGAAGAGACTGTTTTGACTCCATCTTATGTTCTTGCCTCTTTTGTCAAATATTAACTGAGCATAATGGTTTGGGTCAAATTCTGGGGTCTCTGTTCTGTTCCATTAATCTATATGCTCATTCTTGTGCCAGTACCAGGCTGATTTGATTAAAGTGGCTTTATAGTATAACTTGATATCTGGTATTGTGATCTTTCCAACTTTGTTCTTCTTTCTCAAGATTGCTGCAGCTATTTAGAGTACTCTTTTGTTCCATATAAATTTTTGGAGTATTTTTTCTAGATCTGCGAAATATGTCATTGGTATTTTAATAGGGATTGCATTGAATCTGTAGATTGCTTTAGGTAGTATGGACATTTTATTATGTTAATTCTACCAATTCATGAACACGGTATAGTCTTCCACTTGTTTATATCTTCCTCTATATATTTTTTCAAAGTTTTGTAGTTTTCTGAGTACAAGTCTTTTACCAAAGAGTTCCCAATTTTTCATAAAGCTATTTCTTCTTCTCCCCCAAAAGAGATTGCCCCTCTTTTAAAAATCTGTTAAATTTCTATCTCATTCCACTACCAAAATAAATACCAGATAGACTGAACAGTAAAAGATTTTAAAAACTAGCTTAAAACTAGTAGTAAACATATGTACATGTTATATAACCTCAGCATGAAGAAAGTCTTTCTAAACCTAGCCCCAAGGGCAGAAAATCCAAAAGAAAAACTGATTTACTAACTAAACAAATATTTTTAAATTCTGTCAAAAATGTCATAAATAAATTTAAAGGCAAAAGACAAGCTTGGAAAATATTTACAATGTGAATGTCAAAGAATAAATATATTCAATATATGTATAATGAGATCATAAAAAATCAATAATTAAAAATAAATATCCCAATAGACAAATAAGCAAATTATATGAATAAGAATTTCACAAAAGGAGCAATGCATACAGGAAGTAAATGTTAACCTCTCCAATAATCACAGAAATGCACATTAAAGCAATGACAAAATAATGTTTTGCTTGTGTAAATTGGCAAATATATTACATGTCTCACGAGAATGAGGGAGTCACATACTCTCATACCTTGCTAGTGATAGTAACTATCACTTTTGGAGGAAAAGAAATACAGGAGAAGCAAAAACCTTTAAATACACATACCCATTGACCTATCAAGAAATTATTGTAAAAAAATACCAACAATAAGCACAGGATGTTCAGTTCTGAGTATAATTTCAACAGCCATATGATGGAAGAATAGAGAAACCATTAAAGATTATATGACTGAAGAATGAGAACATATATAAAATGAACTTCCAAATTTAAAGCAAAACTATTATAAACCAGCATGTATTGGAAGTACAGGCCTTTTCAAGCTCTTGCTTAAAACCATTCAGTGCTTTTCCATTGTTCTTAGAATAAAGTTTAAAACCTTAGCCTGCATAGTCTGGTCCTTGACTTAGATTCAGCCTCACCACCCCCACACATATACACACACACATACAGACGTAGTCCTCCTTTCCTGTTATGTTAGCCTTCTTTTAACTCTCACAATAGGAGTCAGCAAACCTTTTCTGTAAAGGGGCAGTTCATAAATAGTTTAGGCTTCACAAGGGGAGCTATATGGTGTCTGTTGGAATTACTTAACTCTACAGTTGGAGCAAAAAAGCAATCATAGACAATATGTATATGAATGAGCATTCTGTCTTCACATAAAACTTTATTTACAAAAGCAGGGAATGCTCCAGCAAGTCTAGTTTGTCCACCCCTGTCCTATGATATCTCGTATTTCCTGTAGTCACTGGACTTCTGCTTTTCACATGCTATCACCTCAGCTTGAAAGGATCTTCCCATCTCAGCCTTCCTTCCCCTCCTCACTACCCTATCACTCAACAGAAGGGGCTACGTTTAGAAAGACTTTCTCCATGCTGAGGTTATATAACACATACATACGTTTTCTACTAGTTTTAAACTAGTTTTTAAAATCTTTTACTGTTCAAACTTCCTTGGCCTTAGTCCTTCCCAATGATCTTTCAGAATTCAGCTCAATTGCCACTTCCTTGGGATAACCTTCCTTGATATCTAGACCAATATCAGTTCCCCACCCATACCTTCTCGCTGCACAATGTACCTTTTCTGTATAGCCTTTAACACAATGTGTAACTGCATATTTCATTTGTGATGTTGGAAAAATCGTCATTAGACTCTGAGCTCTATGGAGACAAGGACACTAGCCACTTTGTTTACTATTATATCTCCTAAGCTTACAAGAGAGCCAAAAATCCATGCTCAGTAAATCATTGCTGAATGAATAAATGAAGGAGTCAATGAGATATACCAAATAGGTATCTTTGGATAGTAAGTTTTTAGGGGTTTTTTTGTTTTTTTTCCTTTCTGCTTAAGTGTGTTTTCTGTTTTCCAAGTTGCACTCAAATTGCTTTTATAATTAGTAAAACTAAAAATAGAAAATGCAAATTTTTAAAATATCATAAAAGCAATACATCAATACATGTGAAATTATTACATAGGAATAAGAAGACTTTGAGTAGAGTAAATACATGTTCTGAATGGGTGGAGTTAGTCTGGAAAGTCTCCCTGGAAGTGCTTTTCTAGTCAGGTCTTCAAATTGGTAGTTGTATGCAAACATACATATATACATGCGCACAGCAGGTGAAGTGACTAGGATGTGCAAAGACATAAAAGTAGGAGGTAACATGTGTGCCTGAACTGTTACATGAAAATTGGAATGGAAAATCAGAAAACCAAAAATTTCAGGAGAGACCCAAAACAAACAGCATAGGGAAAAGTTAGTGGTTTCCATTGAACTTTTCCCCTCTCTTTTCTCTTCTTCATATTGTTTTTGAAAGTGTACAAAATAGCAAAGCCCCAAGAATACCTCTGATGTGCTTTCTAAAGAATCCAAAATAGTTCACATTTGCAATCAAACTTGAATGCTTCGGCTTAGCTGGAGCTCCATGGAGATATGTGGTCCCATCTGGGTGACACATCAAATTAAATCCCTTACTAGAGAGTACTAGTGATAATTCAGCTACCTCTATAAAGTGAACTAGAATGACATTTTCTCAGAGATTGTCTGCAGGTTCCTCTCAGCCCCTTGAATTTCAGTTCTTGTTCCTTAGCTATCAAAAAGACTCACTCCCTGGCTAGGAATGCACCAAACATTTTGACCAAGTATTTATCTGCACAACCACAAAACCAGTATCATCAGTTAGGAGAAAACAATTTCCTCTGGCAAGTAGAGACAGCCTAATTGCTTAATCTGACAAGTTATTAATGGCTCAAGCCAACCAAAAGCATAATGGATATTGATAGCCACTGGCAGGTTGGACATTTGACGCATACACTATTGCTGGAAATTACTTACACCAAGGATTGCAATTGACCGTCAGACTAAATTGTCCAATCTCCATGGGTTTCATTAAACAGTTCTATCAACTTGATAAAGTGGCAAGCCAGAAAGTTAGCCCATTAACTATAGCTCTATAGCTCTGGGGGGGAGAAAGGCTGAGAGGGTGGAGGATATTTTCAGTATTTATGATCAAATCAACGTGAAAATAAATCTCTTCGGCAATATTATACTCTGGGTGTGAGGGACAGTTTTCTCCCCCCTCTATTTGGACAGTTTGGGAAACCAGGCCTAGACTTAGCCATTACCTAGAAATGACTGTGATTTGGGGGGAGCTGACAGTGGCACTGAGTTTAATGTTCCAAGATGTTCAGGGCCTGATTCATTACTCACTGAGCTCTTCTTGAGAAAAAGCTGCATCTCAGCTAAAGCTGGCATTATTTCCTCACACCCCATCTCTCCTTTGCAGAGCAAAAGGGATAGGCTAACATGTAGACAGAAACTGCCACTGCCCTGGGCCCCACTTGCGGGGATTAAATGCAGTCCTGAGCCTTATTGAGTGGAAAGGTCTTTGAAGAGGCATGGGGAACCCAGGAATCATTGCTGGGCTACCACAGAGGAAATAATTCACAGCACACTGATAATTCCAACCTACATTCTTCCTTCTTATAGATTAACTAGTAGCCTGATGCACAAAAATTTGTGCACTTGGGGAGGGGGGGGGGCCCTCAGTTATTAAACATTTATCTGCACAACACTGATCACATTGGTGGTGGTGGTGGTGGTCTTGTCAGAATGTGTTATATTATGCAGATGAAAATCTATTTAAACAGATTTGATGTAGATATTTTCAAAGATGGAAGAATTGTCCCTGTCAACTATTTTAGTTGATTCATATCTTCACTAATTGTCATCATTGCAAAGTTTTCAGTCCCCATATGGATTGCTGGATATAATAGGTCATGCGCTGTCCCTGTCCTTTGTAGCCTTTGTTACCTTAAGGACTCTAGTTTTCCATTTATATGTTTAAGTACCAACCTTACCAGCTTAAAAATGTAAACTTTTAACACTGCTCTCTCTGTTCCGTATCCTTCTGATGAAAAGTGGAGTTGGGTTGCAGCACAGGAGAGAAATTCAGAAAGGGAATATTGAAGTAATGACTGCAGTAGGAGAAGAGGGAACCTATTTCCCTGGCCACAGGCGCTGGTGCCCTGGACCACAGGGCTGGCAGCTTCTCTGGGTGGCTGCAGCCTGGGACGTTGGGCGGGTGGCTTGTCTGTCTCCTGGCCTGCAGCCAGCTGTAGGCACTGGCGCCTGGACCAAAGGTGGACGGCTTCTTCTTCTGGGGGCTTCTTCTTCTTCTTCTGTGCTTCCAGGGAGGGCAGTCAGTTATGTGTATATGTGTGTGCATGCAAACATAGGCATGTACACGTGTGTATGTGGAAATCTGCTGGGCAAGTCAAAACCATAGAAGATTTGCCCCCTATCTCTTGAATCTTCCAGAGATATCCCCCACTTTTTTATTCTATCACTACTGGAGAGTCAGCATTTGCAGCCAGCCAGCCAGTGACTCTCTCAGTGTCTATTTCTGACTTCTTCTTTCCCTGTTTGTCTTCCAACTCCTAATCATATTTCCACATGGATGCATCATTTTTACTCCCAATATGCTGTATAGAGAAGGATTCAGGATACTGTCTTGCCATGAATAGTACTCAGTAACAAATCAATTGCATTTTAGCTGGGCAATGCCCCTACCCACCCTTCAAATCCCTTCCACCATGCATTTCTGTTTCCCTTTTTGTTTGTTGGATTGTTCTGCTGCTCCTTCTCCTCACCCCACCACCCTTGGATCATAATGTAAAATTCTTTTAACATGTCAAGAAATTATTAAAAATACAGGTACTTCTCTGAACACCGGCCGGGGGGTGGGGCAGGGAAGAGGCGGCTGCTGGCAGCCACCTCTTCCCTGCCCTGTCTGGCTTCTCCAATCACCCATCACCGGCAGGGGGTGGCAGGGAAGAGGCAGCCGCCAGAAGCCGCCTCTTCCCTGCCCTGCCTGGCTTCTCCGATCACCGATCACCAGCAGGGCAGGGCAAGGAAGAGGCGGCTGCCAGCGGCCGCCTCTTCCCTGCCCCACCTGGCTTCTCCGATCACCGATCACTGGACAGGCAGGGCTGGGAAGAGGCGGCTGCTGGTGGCCGCCTCTTCCCTGCTCTGCCCAGCTTCTCTGATCACCGGCTGGGGGTGGGCAAAGGCGGCCCCGGTTCTCTGATCACGGGTCAGGGGGCAGGGCAAAGGTGGCCCCCAGGGCCGCCTTTGCCCTGCCACCTGGTTCTTGCCTGCCACCTGGTTTTCCGATCACTGTCAGTGGCAGGTGGCTTCTTCTGTCCTTCCCCTTTTGCCTCCCAGCATTGCGCCTACGTATTCAAATTAACTGCCATCTTTGTTGGCAGTTAATTTGCATATCACCCTGATTAGCCAATGGGAAGTGTAGTGAAGGTATGGTCAATTACCATGTTTGTTTATTATTAGGATATGCCCCTTCCATCTGATCAGTAACAGCAGAAAGCCAAATCTGAAAGATTAAACTGGATTAGAGGTTTAAAATAAGAGAAATGGCTCTATTAAGTGAAGTAGAATAACAGAAAGACTAGGAACCAAAACAGCAAGAATAGCAGTAAGAAAAAGAAGCTCTCACAATCCTCTGGGGAGAGATGATGTAAACCTAAACTAAAGCAGTGGCAAAGGCAGTGCGGATGAAGAAGAGGTGATGAATATAAAAGATACTTAGGGAGTAGAATTCACAGGACTTAGTTATGACTAGAGAAGGCATCACTAAAGGAGTATTCCATGATTTTGATACAAACACAAAATCCTCCAAATAAAATTAAATGAGTTAGTGTTTGTAAAACACTTTGTGCAGTGCCTCCTACATAATAAGAGCTATATAGGTGCTTGTAAGATCATTATCCTCCCAGCCAAACATGAAGTGTGAAATGCCAGGATGTGGGAGAAGTTCTACATTCAGTAAGAGATTCTATAAGTCTGTGAAATTAACAATTTGCACTGTGCCCAATTCTCCTATACCTGCCCTCCAAGACATGCAGGTCTCTGGCTCTGGACTGGGTTATTGCTGGTGTAACACCAATAACCAGCATCTATCTACCACTCTACCTTGAACCAAGTGCTGTTAAGTGTCATTTCATCTGACCCTCACAATAACCCCAGAAGGTTGACAAAAGTGAAATGCTGGCTCTTCACATTACTATATTAGTGCTTTCTCCAGCTCTAACTCAGACTCTGTGAGGGCAAAAACTATGTCTTTTTTTGCCCGTATCATCTCCCATAGAACCCAGCATGGGGCAGGCAATTTCAGGTGGTCAATTCAATACAGGAGGAGGGTATAAAATACTGGCTCTGGAACCAAAAGACCTAAACTTGAAGCATAACTACACCCCTGTGTAATCTTGAGAAGTTAGTGCACCTCTTTATGCCTTGGATACCTCATCTGGGAAATGGGAACAATAATAGGGCTTTCTTTGAATGATGGTTGGGGGAATCAAAAGAGTTAATACACATAAAGACCTTAGCACAGTGTCTGGCTCCCCACCCAAGAACTGAGAGTTACACTTGGTGTGGGTTGAATACATGGGAACAAAATTAATAGGAAGGAGATTGAAATAGTGAAGGCAAGAGTAAAAGTGTAAAACCAGGGAGATTATTTTTCATCAAAAAGATAGAACAATGTGTGCACAGAAAGAGATTTTCACAGCCATAGGATTAGTTCTAGGAAAGGAGCAAATAGCTCTGAAGGTGAAGAGGAAAAGGTACAGGGAAAAACAGCCCAAAATGCATTCAGGAACCCATTGCTTGGCCTGGAAACCTGAAAACTCCAAAGCAGGTTCCTCTGAATATTATGTCCTGATTCAAAAATGTGAGCTCAATTGCATTCGGATAAAAAAAAACTCTGGCATGCACTGCAAACAGCTGGGTTCTTGCTATAAATTCCCTGCTGTGACCAAAGCATAATGAATTTGGGGCTTTTTATGTGAATTTTTTTAATCCATGTGAGAAAAAAATATAGCTCTAGAAAGTGAAGAAATGCAACTGCCCCTGTTAGACTCTATTTAAATCTATTCAAATCCAAAAATAGCAAGCCCTTTCCAGCCAAAGTTAAATGACTTCTCAAGCATTCCAGTTGTGCCAACAGGTGACATAGTGACTTAGCAAACAACACTATGGTTGTGAGAGGCCTAAATGCCCACTTAACTCCTAATGTTGGACCTGGGCTGCTTATTCCACCTCTCTGCAGAGTTCTGCGAGGCCCTCATATACCCCACCTGGGTTGTAAGTAAGCTTGGCACAACAAGAAAGGCACCAAGGTAAATACATCTTCCCCCTCAATGGCTTCTCTTGGTGGCTGCCAAGATATAGTTGTTGAGGACTTGCTTCCTTTAACCCTATGTCTTTCTTGATCACAATGAATCTATCAAGAAACCATAAAATACTGAGGCAGGCCCTGGCCCTCGAAAGAGAGGGAAGGGTGAGAAACACAATCTGAAATAGCAGTGACAAAGTACTGCCTTAAGTTTGAGGAACATTTAAGCTTGTGGGCCATTTAAAACCAACTGCCTAATATGGAGGACTGCTTGGCCAACTCAAAATATTTCACCCAACAATGTACTGGTCATATTTTTCCTTCATCTCACAGTGATTTCTGAAAATTGGGGCTGTCTTTCACAAACAAACAGTTTATGATGACAATGAAATCAGTTTTCTCAGCCCAATATTACTGATTAGCTGGACCACATATAAAAGACCTTGTACTGGTAGCTATTTTTTCTTTTTTCTTTTAAACCCTCACAGAGGATATTTTTTCCATTGCTTTTCAGACAAAGTATAAAGGAGGACAGGAGGGAGGGAAGGAGGGAGAGGGAGAGGAAGAGAGAGAGAGAGAGAGAGAGAGAGAGAGAGAGAGAGAGAGAGAGAGAAACATTGATGTGAGAAAAACACATTGGCACATTGACTGGTTGCCTCCCGCACATACCCTGACCAGGGGACAGGGAGCGAGCGAATCTGCAACCCAGGCACATGCCCTTGACTGGGGAATCAAATCCAAGACCCTTTGGTGTGCAGGCTGACACTCTAACCACTGAGAATCACCAGTCAGGGCCCAGTAGTTATCTTTCCATGTATCTTATCTCACCTCTTTAATTATGCTGTAATCTCATGGAAGTCTGAGGTTGTGTCTTGTGCTTTCTATAGAAGGAAATCTCCAGAATCTGAATGGCTGTGATGCACCAGAAACAATGCTTGAGAGAGCTAAGTTCAAATCTTGCCTCTGCATATGTAACTCTATGACACTGACCAGTTTCAAGACATCTCTGGATTCCAGGTGGTTCATCTTTGTAAGAGATGTTTTTATAAGAGCAGAAAGTCCTTCTAGAACTGGAGAAATTAAACTTCAGATGCAAGAAGCCAATTGGCTTAAAACAATTTTGGTAATTTCTTATGGAAGCCCTGGGAAACTAAGACAGCCATAGAAAGTCTCCCTGAAATAATTTTTAGCTTAATTTCAAGCAATGAGAAGTAGAAAGTCACAGGAAGATCTAGAAGAGGTGCACTTCAGACAGAGGAACAGTAAGTGAAAAGGTCCTGAGGCAAGGACAAGCTTGAAATGTTTAAGGAATATAAATAAGCCCAGTATGGCTAAGGCAGTACTGAGGAGACGATAGTGCAAGTTGGCAGGCCATAGTAAAGAATTTTGGTTTTGTTCTATGCCTACCACTATCCCTCACTTGCTATTTCCTTTATTTTTGAAAATGAAAATCACTTTATTCACCATCTAGAGTTAGTCACTCTTACTTATGATATATAGTCTAGCTCTTTATACAAACACATATAGTCACCTACATACACATAACTTTTTTTAATTGAATTTATTTGGGGATGACATTGGTTCACAAAAACATACAGGTTTCAAGTGTACAATTCAATAAAACATCATCTACACACTGCATCATGGGCCCACTGCCCCAAGCAGTCTCTTTCCATCTTCATTTCCCCTTGCTTACTATTTTCAATAAGCAAAGTTATTTCTTCCCTAAAAGTCTTTTGCATTTTCTGTTACCTCTGTCCTAAAATGTTCTTCCACCAGATCTTGACTTGCCTGACTACTTCAAATCATTTAGGTGTCAGCTCACATGTCACCTCTTAGAGAAGTCTGTTCTAGTGCACAGCCAATTATTCTTTCAACTAGAGGTCCAGTACATGAAATTCGTGCATGGAGGGGGGCGGTTGTGTCCCTCAGCCCAGCCTGCACCCTCTCCAATCTGGGACTCCTTGAGAGATGTCTTGTGGGATCCGGCCTAAACAGGCAGTCAAACATCCCTCTCACAATCCAGGACTGCTGGCTTCCAACCACTTGCCTGCCTGCCTGCCTGCCTGCCTGCCTGCCTGATTGCCCCTATCTGCTTCTGCCTGCCAGCCTCATCACCCCCTAACCACTCCCCTGCCAGCTTAATCAATGCCTAACTGCTCCCCTGCTGGCCCAATCGCCCCCAACTGCCCTCCCCTGTTGGCCTGGTCACCCCCAACTGCCCTTCCCTGCTGGCCTAGTCACTCCTAACTGCCCTCCCCTGCTTGCCTGGTTGCCCCTAACTGCCCTCCCCTGCCAGCCTGGTCACCCCTAACTTCCCTCCCTTTCAGGCCTGGTTGCTCCCAACTGCCCTCACCTGCAGGCCCAGTTGCCCCTAACTACCCTCCCCTGCCGGCCCGCCCAGTCACCCCTAACTGCCCTCCCCTGCACCTGGTCACCTCTAACTGCCCTCCCCTGCTGGCCTGGTCACCTCTAACTGGCCTCCCCTGCTGGCCTGGTCACCCCTAACTGCCCTCCCCTGCCAGCCCAGTTATCCCTAGCTGCCCTCCCCTGCTGGCCCGGTCACTTCTAACTGCCCTCCCCTGCCAGCCCAGTCACCCCTAACTGCTCTCCCCTGCAGGCCGGCGTCGCTCCCAACTGTCCTCCCCTGCAGACCTGGTCCCTCCCAACTGCCCTCCCCTGCTGCCCTGATTGCCCACAACTGCCCTCCCCTGCCAGCCCAATTGCCCCTAACTGCCCTCCCCTGCTGGCCATCTTGTGTCCACATGAGGGTGGACATCTTTGACCCCATGGGGCAGCCATTTTGTGTGTTGGAGTGATGGTCAATTTGCATATTACCTCTTTATTGTATAGGATTAACCCTGTTTTATATTTTTCATGTCATTCAACACGTTTGAAATTATTTTATTAATCTCTCTAGTTGTTTGAAGTCTATCTTCTTCATGTAATTGTATGCTTCATGAAGGCAAGAGTATTTTTTTTAATTAAATTTTATTGGGATGACATTAATCAACATGAACATATAGGTTTCATGTGTTGATTACTAAGTTACAAAATCTGTATATAGCACCATGTGCCCACCACCCAAAGTTAAATCTTCTCCTGTCACTTCATATTAGGACCCCTTTCTTCCCCCACACTCCTCCATTTGGCAACCACCACACCACTGTTTGTGTTCATAAGTTTCAGTTTTAAAGTCCACATATGAGTGAAACCATATAGTTCTTAGCTTTTTCTGTCTGACTTATTTCACTTTGCATAATGTTCTCAAGGTCCATCCATGTTGTTGTAAATTCTGTATTTCACCCTTTCTTATGGCCATGTAGTACTCCATTGTGTATATATACCACATCTTCTTTATCCAGTCCTCAATTGTAGGGCACTTTTGCTGTTTTCAACTCTTGGCCACTGTGAATAATGCTGCAATGAAGATGGGGATGTATATATCTTTGCATATAAATGATTTCAAGTTTTTCAGGTAAATCATACCAGGAGTGGGATTGTTGGATCATATGGTACCTCTATTTTTAATTTTTTGAGGAGTCGCCATAGTGGTTGTACCAGTCTACATTCCCACCAGCAGTGAATGAAGGTTCCCATTTTTCCACAACCTCTCCAACACCTGTTGCTTGTCTTGTTGATAATGGCCATTCTAACTGGTATAAGGTGGTATCTCATTCTAGTTTTAACTTGCATTTCCCTAATTGGAATGAGGTTGAACATCTTTTCATGTATCTATTAGCTGTTTGTATGTCTTCTTGGGAGAGATGTATTTTCAGGTCCTCTGCCCACTTGTTGATTGGATTCTTTATTTGGTGTTGAGTTTTATGAGTTCTTTATATATTTTGGAAATTAAACCTTTGTCAGAGCTACTGTTTGCAAATATCTCCCATCTGGTTGGCTGCCTATTTGTTTTGTTGTCCATTTCTTTTGCTATGCAGAAGCTCTTCAGTTTGATATAGTCCCATTCATTTCTTTTTGCCTTTACCTCCCTTGTCTTTGGGGTCAAGTCCATAAAATGTTCTCTACCACCCATTTCCATAAGTTTGGTACCTATATTTTTTTCTATGTGACTTATAGTTTCAGTCTTATGTTTAAGTCTTTGATCCCTTTTGAATTAATTTTTGCACATGGGGACAAACTGTAATCCAGTTTCATTCGTTTGCATGTGGCTTTCCAATTTTCCCAGCACCATTTATTGAAGAGACTATCCTTACTCCAATGTGCATTTCTGGCTCCTTTGTAGAAAAGTATCTGTCCATATACATGTAGTTTTATATATGAGCTCTCTATTCTGTTCCATTGATCTGTATATCTGTTTCTCTGCCAATACCATGCTGTTTTGATTATCATAGCTCTGTAGTATATTTTGCAGTCAGGAAGCATGATACCTCCAGCATCATTCTTTATTTTTTCAGGATTGCTTTGGCTATTCTGGGTCTTTTGTGGTTCCATACAAATCTAATGATGTCTCATTCTATTTCTTTAAAAAATGATATTGGTATTTTGATGGGGATTGCATTAAATCTGTATATAGCTTTGGGTAAAATAGCCATTTTAACTATGTTGATTCTTCCAATCCATGAACATGGGATATTTTTCCATTTCATTGTGTCTTTTTCAATCTCTTTTAATAATGTTTTGTAATTTTCAGTATATATGTCTTTCACATTCTTTGTTAAGTTTATTCCTGGGTATTTTATTCTTATGGTTACTATTGCAAAAGAAATTGCTTTCTCCATTTATTTTTCTGAAGTTTTGTTGTTGGTATACAGGAAGGCAATAGATTTTTGCTCATTGATTTTATAGCCTGCAACTTGACTGCATTTGTTTATTGTTTCCAGTAGTTTTTTGGTAGAGTCTTTAGGGTTTTCTATAGGTAGCATCATGTCATCCACAAAAAGTGACAGTTTGACTTTTTCCTTCCCTATTTGGATGCCTTTTATTTCTTTATCTTGCCTTATTGCTCTAGCTAGAACTTCCAGTACTATGTTGAATAAGAGTGGTGAGAGTGGACATCCTTGTCTTGTTCCTGATCTTAGGGGAAAAGCTTTCATTTTTTTTCACCATTGAGTATGATATTGGCTGAGGGTTTTTCATATATGGCCTTAATTATGTTGAGGTACTTTCCTTCTATTCCTATTTTATTGAGCGTTTTAATCATAAATGGATGTTGTATCTTATCAAATATCAAATGCTTTTTCTTCATCTATTGACAAGATCATATGATTTTTATCCTTTCTTTTGTTAATGTAGTATATTGTGTTAATTGATTTTTGAATGTTGAACCATCCTTGTGCCCCTGGAATGAATCCCACTTGATCATGATGTATTATTTTTTGGATGTACTGTTGTATTCTATTAGCTAGTATTTTGTTTAGGATTTTTGCATCTGTATTCATCAGGGATATTGATCTGTAGTTTTCTTTCTGTGTGTGTTATCTTCGCCAGGTTTTGGTATCAGGGTTATATTGGCTTCATAGAATGTGTTAGGAAGTCTTGTCTCTTCCTCAATTTTTTGGAAGAGTTTGAAAATAATAGGTTTTAATTCTTCCTTGAACTTTTAGTAGAATTCATTGGTGATGCCATCTGGTCCTGGACTTGTTTTCGGGGAGGTTTTTGATGGTTGTTTCAATTTCCTCACTGCTGATTGGTCTATTTAGATTTTCCAGTTCTTCATGATTTAGTCTAGGAAGGTTAAATATTTCTAGGAACTTACCCATTTCTTCTAAGTTATTGAATTTGGTAGCATAAAGGCTTTCATAATATTCTAGTATGATCCTTTGTATATCTGTTATGTCTGTGGTGATTTCTCCTCTCTCATTTCTGATTTTGTTTATATGGGTCTTTTCCTTTTTTCCTTAGTGAGTGTATCCAGGGGTTTGTCAATGTTATTAATCTTTTCAAAGAACCAGCTCTTTGTTTTATTGATTTTTTGTTCTCTTTCATTTAATTCTGCTCTAATTTTTATTATTTCCTTTCTTCTGCTAATTTTGTGTTGCTTTTGTTCTTCTTTCTCTAGTCTTTTAAGGTGTAATGTTAGGTTGTTTACTTGGAATTTCTCTTGTTTTTGAGATAGGCTTGTAATGATATAAACTTTCCTCTTATTACAGCTTCGCTGAATCCCAGAGATTTTGATATGTTTTGTTATTATTTTCATTTGTCTTTATATATCTTTTGATCCCATCTTTTATTTCTTCCATTACCCAGCCATTTTTTAGTAGTACATTGTTTAGTCTCCGTGTATTTGTAGGTTTTTTATTGCCTTTTTGCAGTTGATTGTTAATTTCAAGGCATCGTGATCAGAAAATATGCTTGGAATAATTTCAATCTTTTTGAATTTGTTCACGCTTGTTCTGTGACCCAAAATATGGTCTATCCTTGAGAATGTTCCATGAGCACTGGAGAAGAATGTACTAGTATAGTCTGATGTTCTAGGATTAAATGTTCTGTAAATGTCAATTATATACATTTGGTATAGTGTTTCATTTAAGGCCAATATTTCTTTATTGATTTTTTTTTTTTTGGTTAATCTGTCTAGAGCTGTCAATGGAGTATTAAGGTCTCCAACTATAATTAGGGGGTTTGGGGGTTTTTATTTTAAATTTTTAATTGTTTAAAGTATTACATATGTCTCCTTTTTCTCCCATTGAGCTCTCCCCCGCCACTCCAACACCCCAGCACATGCCCTCACTCCCTTACTGTCTGTGTCCATTGGTTATGCTTATATGCCTGCATACAAGTCCTTTCATTGATCTCTTACCCCCCCCACACACACACACACCCTCCCCTGCCTTCCCTCTGAAGCTTGATGGTCTGTTCCATGCTTCTCTGACTCTGGATCTACATTTGTTCATCAGTTTCTGTTGTTTATTATATTGCACAATTGAGTGAGATCATGTGATATTTATCATTCTCTGACTGGCTTACTTCGCTTAGCATAATGCTCTCCACTTTCATCAATGCTGTTGCAAATGGTAAGAGTTCCTCTTTTTCAGAGCAGTGTAGTATTCCATTGTGTAGATGTACCACTGGGTTGTTATTGGGTTTTGGTTTTGTTGTGTGTTTTTTTAATTTTCACATGGCTTTTAATTCTTTTTTTTCTTTATTGATTAAGCTATTACATATGTGTCCTTATCCCCCTATTGCCCCCCCACCCCCCACTCATGTCCTCACCCTCCTTGTGTCTGTGTCCATTGGTTAGGCTTATATGCAGGCATACAAGTCCTTTGGATGATCTCTCCCCCTTACCCCTACCATCCCCTATTTTCCCTCTGAAGTTTGACAGTCTGATCAATGCTTATCTGTCTCTGGATCTTTTTTTGTTCATCAGTTTATGTTATTCATTATATTCCACAATTGAGTGAGATCATGAGGTATTTATCTTTCTCCGACTGGCTTATTTCACTTAGCATAATGCTCCCGTTCCATCCATGCTGCTGCAAATAGTAAGAATTCCTTTTTTTAACCACAGCATAGTGTTCTATTGTGTAGATGTACCACAGTTTTTTAATCCACTCATCTGTTGATAGGCACTTAGAGCTATGAACTTTCCTCTCAGGCCCACTTTCACTGTGTCCCATAGATTTTGGATTGTTGTGTTTTCATTGTCCTTTGTTTCCAGGATGTTTTTTATTTCTTCTTTGATCTCTTTGTTAACCCATTGATTATTTACTAACATGCTATTTAGCTGTCAAGTGTTTGAATTTTTGTGGTAGTTTTTATTGTGGTTTATTTCTAATACTAGAGGCCCAATGCATGAATTCATGCACCGGTGAAGTCCCTCGGCATGGCCTGTGAGATCGGGCTGAAACTGGCTCTCCAACATCCCCCAAGGGGTCCTGGATTGCAGGAGAGCACAGGCCAGGCTGAGAGAATCCACCAGTGCACGATTGGGGCTGGGGAGGGATGCAGGAAGTTGGCCACCCCAGGAGGGACCATGGGAGGGCTCCAGGGCTTGTCCAGCTTATCTCACTCAATCCCAATCAGCCGGAACCCAGGAGCAAGCTAACCTACCAGTCAGAGCATCTGCCCCCTGGTGGTCAGTGCATGTCTTAGCGACTGGTTGACCAATCAACTGTCTGCCCCATGGTGGTCAGTGCACATCATAGGGAGCAGTTGAGCAGCCTTAGCATATCATTAGCATATTATGCTTTGATTGGTTGAACAGACAACCTGACGACCAGACACTTAGCATATTAAGCTTTTATTATATAGGATTATGCCATTGTGAACTGAGAAGATGCTTGATATGATTTCAATAATCTTGAATTTAAAGAGACTTTGCCTATGTCCCAATATGTGGTCTATCTTTGAAAATGTCCCAGGTGTACTTGAGAAGAATATATATTCTGTAGCTTTAGGGTGAAATGTTCTGAAGATGTCAATTAAGTCCATCTGATCTAGTGAGTCATTTAGGATTGCTGTTTCTTTGAATATTTTTTATCTAGTGGATTTGTCCAGTGATGTCAATGGGGTATGAAAGTTCCCTACTATGATTGTCTTGCTGTTGATCTCTCCCTTGATATCTTCCAGAAGTTTTTTTTATGTATTTGGGTGCTTCTACATTGGGTGCATATATGTTTACAAGAGTTATACCCTCTTGTTGTATTGATCCCTTTAGTATTATGAAGTGGCCTTGTTTATCTCTTGTTATGGCCTTCACTTGGAGGTCAATTACTCAGATATAAGTATTGCTACCTCAGCTTTTTTTCATTTCCATGTGCCTGAAAAAAGATTTTTCCATCTCTTCACTTTCAGTCTGTGTGAGTCATTTGTTCTGAGGAGGGTCTCTTGTAGATGGCATATATATGGGTCATGTTTTCTTATCCATTCAGCCACTCTATGTCTTCTTATTGGAACCTTTAGTCCACTTACATTTAAGGTTATTATTGATAGGTACTTGTTTGTAGCCATTTTTATTATTTATGCCTGTGTTCCTTCTTCCCTTTCTATTTCTTCTTTTTACAACAGTCCTTTTAGCATTTCTTGTAATGCTGGCTTAGTAGTGATAAACTCCCTTAGCCTTTTTTTGTCTGTGAAGCTTCTTATTTTCCCTTCAATTTTGAATGATAGCCTTGCTGGATAGAGTATTCTTGGATTCAGTCCCTTGCTTTGCATCACTTTATATAGTTCATTCCATTCCTTTCTCACCTGATGTGTTTCTGTTGAGAAATCATTTGATAATTTAATGGGATATCCTTTGTAGGTAACTTTCTGTCTCTTGTAGCCTTTAAGATTCTTTCTTTGTCTTAAAGTTTGCCATTGTAATTATGGCATGTCTTGGTGTGGGTCTTTTCAGGTTCTTCTTGTTTGGGACTCTAAGTGCTTGTGTGACTTCTTTCTTCCCCAAATAAGGGAAGTTTTCTGGCATTATTTTTTCAAATAGGTTTGCTAATCCTTGTTCCTCTTACTGTCCTTCTGCCACCCTTATTATACGTATGTTACTTCATGTCAAGTTGTCCCAGAGCTCCCTTATGCTTTCCTCCTTTCTAATTTTTTTCTCCAATTGCTGTTCAGATTGTGTGTGTTCTGCTGCCCTGTCTTCTAACTCACTAATTCGGTCCTCTGCTTCTCCTAGTCTACTATTGAAACCTTCCATTGTGTTTTTTATTGTATCTATATCATTTTTATTTCCTCCTTATTCTTACATAAATTGTTGATTTTCTCATCCATCTGGTTTATGAACTGTATGACCTCTACTCAGAATTATTTTTCTGACATGTTGCATGCCTCTGTTTCATTTAGTTCCTTTTTCTTTTTTTTCTTTTTTTTGGTGATTCCTCCTTTTATTTCCTTTTGTTGTTGTTTCTTTGTCTCCCCATTTTTGCTATTACTGAAGGGTCAAGGCGCCAAGTGGCATGGGGCCTGTGGCTGAAGTGGATGGTCACACACCCCAAGAGTCACCAGAGGGCCCAGGCGCCAGGATGTGTTGGGCCCGTGGCCACCTCAGCGAGTTGGTGGGTGGGTCACTCGCCCTGATAGTCACCAGAGAGCCCAAGTTCCAGGACACACAGGGCCTGTGGCTGCGGTGGAGGGTTGGCAGGAACATTGCACACCCTAAGAGTCACCAGAGAGCTTAGGTGCTGGAATGCTCAGCGTCAGTGACTGCAGTGGTGGGTCAGCTGGTGGGTCATGTGCCTCAAGAGTCACCAGAGAGCCTAGTCACTGGGACACATGGGGCTTTTGGCCATGGCAATGGGTCACTGGGGGGTTGTTCACTCCAGGACTCACAGGAGCCTGCAGCCAGGAAGCCTGGAATCCTTGTGTCCATGTGTCTTTAGCTGTGGTAGCAGGTCCTTGGCTAAAGTGGCTGTAGGTTCCCAGGTGGTATCTGAGGCCAGTCTGGGTGGTGGTGAGGCTGAGCTCCTAGTCACAGCAGCTCTCCCCTTCAAGATGGTATGTTTTCTGTGCCATCATTAGCCACCCAAGAATGCTTGCAGCAGTAGTAGGGGCTCCCTGTCTGAGAGAGCCCAGTCTGACAGTCCACAAAAGTCCTGCAGGATCTAACCATCACACACACACACACACATACACACCACACGTCCACACACACTCCCCTTTGGATCCCTTACTCACTCTCACTCTCTCTTTCACTGCCATCCTATTGGCTGCCATCTTAACTCCCCCCTATAATTGTGTTTTGATCTGTGTCTCCCTTTAGTTCTGTGAGTAGTTATTTAATATATTTCGGTGCTCCCTGGTTGGGCACATATATATTAAGACGTCTTATGTTTTCTTGATGTAGTGTTCCTTTTATCATTATTAAGTATCCATCTTTGTCTCTTGTTATCTTTGTTATCTTGAGATCTATTTTGTCAGATAAATATGGCTACACCTGCTTTTTGTGGATGTTATTTGCTTATGATTTTCCAACATTTTACTTTGAATCTACCATTGTCTCTGCTGTTTAGATGTGCCTCTTGTAGGTAGAATATGGTTGGGTTTTGTTTTTTGATCCACTCTGCTACTCTGTGCCTCTTTACTGGTGAATTTAGACTATTTACATTTAGGATAATTATTGATGTATGAGGATTTCCTTTAGCCATTTTATCTTTTGTTTTCTGGTAACTCTGCCTCCCTTGCTTCTTTTCCTTTATGCTTCTTTTGTTACATGATATTCCATACATCTTTTCTCTGTTTCCTCTTTTTTTAAGCTATATGTCTTGTTTGGGGAATTTCTGTGTGTGATTGTCATTAGTTTTATAAAAAGTAAAGTTGCATATATACCATAGTTTTTTTCCCTTTTGAGTGCATCTGATCTTCATTTCCTTTACATATTTATACATGTCCCTCTTCCACTTGTATGTTTTTATTGTCACAAATTATCTTTATTTATGCTGCAAGTTTTTTGACAATCCTACTGGTAGTGTTATAACCTTACGTTCTTTGTTTCAGGTAAAATAACTCCCTTGAATATTTACTGCAGTGGAGGTTTTCTAATGGTAAAATCCCTCAGCTTCTATATGTTTGGGAATGTTATTTTTCCTTCATAATTAAAGGATAATTTTGCTGAATATAATATGGGTGGCTGGTAATTTCTCTCTTTCAGTCATTGAATATTTGGTTCCACTCTCTTCTGGCTTGTAGAGTTTCTGCTGAGAAGTCAGGTGAAATTCTGATGTTTTTTCCTTTGTAGTTTACTTCCTTCTTTTCCCTGGATGCTTTGTGGATTTTTTTCTTTGTCACTAATTTTTGACAGTTTCATTACCAAGTGCCTTGAAGAGGGCTTCTTTGGATTGAGGCAACTAGGTGTTCTGTTTGCTTCTTGGAAATGAGGTTTTAGTTCTTTCCATCGATTTGGGAATTTCTCATCCACCATTTGTTTTAAAGACTCTCCATTCCATACTCTCTCTCTTCCTCCTCTGCTATGCCTATGATTCTGATATTGTTTCTTTTTATGGAATCAGAGATGTCTCTTACAGCTATTTTATATTTCTTATCTTCAGGTCTCTCTCTTCTTCCCTCTGCATTATTTCTTTATTCCTATCTTCAATATCACTAGTTCTTTCATCTAACTCAGTGGTTCTCAACCTTCCTAATGCTGCGACCCCTTAATACAGTTCCTCATGTTGTGGTGACCCCCGACCATAAAATTATTTTCGTTGCTACTTCATAACTGTAATTTTGCTACTGTTATGAATCATAATGTAAATGTCTGATATGCAGGATGTATTTTAATTGTTACAAATTGAACATAATTAAAGCATAGTGATTAATCACAAAAACAATATGTAATTATATATGTGTTTTCCTATGGTCTTAGGTGACCCCTGTGAAAGGGTCGTTCGACCCCCAAAGGGGTCGCGACCCACAGGTTGAGAACCACTTATCTAACTGGTTTGTTCTATTTTCTAGGCTTATCAGCTCACTCTTAATTTTTTTAATTGCCTGCTTCATTTCCAGGATTTCTGCTTGATTATTTTTTAAAATTTCAATTTCTTTGGAGAAATACTCATTTTGTTCATTGATTTGTTTTCTGGGTGTGCTGAATTACCTGTCAGTATTTTCTCGCATCTCATTGAGTATTTTCAGAACTGCAATCTCGAAATCTCTGTCATTCAATGTGCACAATTCCATGCATTCCATCCTATTTTCTGGGGATTTTTCATTTTCTTTCTGGTTATCATTGTTGTGGTGGTTGTTCATGGCATTCGCTGGTCTTGGTTTTCCCATTTATCACTGAGGAGGTCTTTCTACTCTGTTCTAGTAGATGGTGCTCAATTGCAAAATTTTTATTCTCTGTGGCTTCCGTAGGGCTGTACCCCCTCTGTTGCTTGGAGGTGAGGTTTGCTTTTCCCTCACAGTAATGGCGACCCCTGACCTCCACAGTTCCAGCCCAAGCACTCCTGCTGGGGTTCAGTCATGGAGGGAAACTGTGTTTCTACTGCAACAGCTCTTAGCCTACAGATAATACACTCCAGGAGCCAACTCCAAGGGCAACAGGAAGCAAGATTTGGGAGTCTAATCAGTTGCAGGGCTCTGCAATTTCTTTTCTTTGCCTGAAAGCCTGCAGCCAGGCCCAGCTGTGCAGAGAAGTTCTGTAGGGAGGGTGTCTGCTGACTCGCAGCTCAGGCATGCAACTCAGGCACTATTCACATTGCACCCCCACAGTTCAGACACTATTTCACTCCTTGTGTGTACAACCACACAATGCCCCTACTCCAGTGGCAGCTCTGACAGCTATCCACTTGCTAGGTTTGCTCTCTGTTTGTCCTGACCAGCTGAGGGAAGTGCCTGTAACTGCTGCTGCCAGTTCCTAGCTGCGCTGCAGACACACAGCTGTGCTGTAGCTGTGTTTGGCTTCCCTCCCTTCTTGTCTCCCTGCTTATTCCAAGGAGCCCACCTTAATTTTTCCAGTGTGCAAGTGTCTCAGGTGTGCATTCATGTTTAGCAGGGACTTCTTTGTTGGTTATTTTGTTGAGATGTTAGGGGCAGAGGATAGACATGCCCTTATGCTGTCATTCCTCTGATGTCACTAGGCAAGAGTATTTGAACTGTACTTTAGGATTAAAAGGAGTTTGCTTAATGTACACATGAGAAAGGGGAATGTGCCAAGAACTGAAAAAACAATCCTATATAATAAAAGGCTAATATGCAAATCGACCAAACGGCAGAGCAATCAGTTGCTATGACGTGCAGTGACCAGCAGGGGGCAGATGCTCAAAGCAGAAGCTGCCCCCTGGTGGTCAGTGTGCTCCCACAGAGGGAGCACCGCTCAGTCAGAAGCTGGGCTTATGGCTGGCGAGCGCCGCAGAGGTGGCAGGAGCCTCTCTTGCCTCCGCAGCAGTGCTAAGGGCCCCTGGGGGGATGTCCCACTGCCAGCTTAGGCCTGCTCCCTACTCCCAGCGAGCCTAAGCCAGCAGTGGGACATCCCCCGAGGGGTCCTGGACTGCAAGAGGGTGCAGGCCGGGCTGATGGAAACACCCTCCCCCCAGTGCACAAATGTCATGCACCTGGCCTCTAGTTACTTCAGAATTGCTAAAGCAAATAGAAGGAGGGTAATAGGAAGCAACAATAATATTGCATTTTAAAAATATATCATTTTGGCTATGGAATTTCAGTGGGCTATGGGTCAACAGTGTAAGATGAGAGACCACTTATTAATTCAAGAATATGTATTGACCACTCACTACTCAGAAGGTACCTTTTTTGATCTCTCTGCTAGCAAAACAAACAAAAATTTTTGTCCTTTTGGAGTTTGCAGTCTAGTGGGGACCAGTTGTGTAGCTGTTGCAGATGATGAATACTTACACTGGGAGTGAGACAGTGGATATGGAGAGAAGTGATTGGATTTGGGGTGTATTTTGGAAGGAAGTGGAATAGATAGAATCTGATGATGGATAGGATAGATTGGACATCACTTCCTCCACAAAGTATTCCCTGGACCCCCTTAATATTAAATTAAGTATCACTATACCCCATGTTTACCTTATTGCTACACACACTGTATTATAACTATTCATTCACTTGTCTGTCTTATCTGTATCTTATCACATGATATCAGAACCTATGGCACAATGCTTGGGACAAAACAGGTACTCAATAAATATATTAAAAGTATATATGCTTAATATTAATAATATTATTATGAAATACATTTACTAAACATATAAACCAAGTCCTTTATCAAGATACTAGTGGCCTGATGCACGGATTCATGCACATTGAAAGGAAAATAATTAGAAGAAATATTATAATATTGCTATTTTCCCTTTCTCTGTAATGGAAGTGTCAGAACGGCCGCTGGTCGCCATCTGCGGGCCTATGGGCAGGGCAATTGGGCCCCTGCATGCATCCACCTTGGTCTGGCGCCACCCACTCACCTGCTCCACCATCTTGCCATGGTCTCGCTCTTGTCAGGGCCCATCGGGGCTGGCAGCACCTCCATTGCCACCTGTTGCCAGTGCCACGTCACCGATGCCTTCTATATTCCACACCACCCCCTGCTGGTCAGCGCATATCATAGCGAGTGGTCGAACTCCCAGTTGAGGGGACAATTTGTATATTAGGCTTTTATTATACAGAATTATTCATTGCCCATTCCGTGGAAATCTCTCCTAGCATGCTGTGATTTTATTCTGGTCTTTGATGCAAAATTTTCCTTTCTAGATTGATAACATAAGATCATCTATTTAAACCATGAAAACATTTGTGCAAAGACTGGAAAATTACATTGCCTCATTATGATGGTCACACCTGATTAAACATTATACAATGTCAGAAAACTAAAAGTTCAAGATTATAAATATAGTGCCAGGGAGCACATTTATAAGAAATCAAATACTCAATCAGGTTGTTACACCATTTAAAAGATCAGTGGCCAAAAGCACTCCACATCTTTAGGTAATGGTGAATGCAGCTCTATAGAACCAGTCACAGCTCATAAAATACTATAGAAGTAATCTTAATGGAGTTCAAACTTACAGGACCCCAAACAGCCAACAAAATTCAACAAGAAAGGGAAAAATATTCACATTCAGCCGCATGCCAGAGTCTAGAATATAATGACTGTTACTGTTACTTTAAAAACAATCTCTCCATAATTCTAGCTATAAATATCTAGTAATATAGTCCTTCTATAGTTACCCAATTGAAGATTAAAGCTCATTTATCAATGGCTGATATTCAGTGATTGGTTTTAAATCTACATTTTATTATAAATGACTTTGTGCTCTTCAGTACTTTTAAGTCCCTAGTCCAAAATCAAGAACTATATGGAAAAGTGTAGTAGACAAAAAGGCCCTAGAAAAACAAGGAGTTCCATTAGTTGTTATAGGAATCTGCTTCATTAACTCATGTCCTCCAGACCTTTCTTAGCCAAGTTTTCAAAGCACTGTCTTCCCATGTGAGTGATCATCATTTCAAAGATTCAGCAACCAGGAAAGGGTTGTTCCTCAATATCACAAAGCAACTGAACTCCTGCTAAGACTAAAACCCAGTTGCCCTGCCTTCTGCTTCTCAAAAGAAGATTGAGGTGGGGGGAGCCCTGGGCACTCAATAATCAAGAGTTTCACATATCAAAATATTACCCAAGCCCAGCTGGTGTGGCTCAGTGGTTGAGCGTCAACCTATAAATCAGGAGACCATGCATGATTCGATTCCTGGTCAGGGCACATACCCAGATTGCAGGCTGGATCCCCAGGGGCTGTGCAGAAGGCAGTCAATCAATGATTCTCTCTCATTACTGATGTTTCTATCTCTCTCTCACTCTCCCTTCTCTCTGAAATCAATAAAAATGTATTTTTAAAAAATATTCCCTGGAAAAATGCCAGTTTGTCTCAGCCTAATGTTCCTGAAATCCCACCCCTTCCATAAGGCATTCCTAATTGATCAAATGAAGGGAGAGGTTTCTCAAGGTTCCTTGCTTTTGTCCACAAATAAAATTCCCATGAGCCTACAGGAAACCTGACCTTACTTGCATATGTGGTTTTCAACATTAATTATTCTGATATCTGTGTGTCAAAACTTCTAGCCAAAACAAAAGGACATCATGTACATTGAGAAGGACAAAACATCGCTTCTATGATATGCACACCCTAAATGCATAACCTGGACTTCATCATAAAGAAACATCAGACAAATTCAAATTCAGGGACGTTCTATGAAATAATTGGGCTATACGCTTTAAAATGTCAAGATCGTGAATGGCAAACAAGGCTGGGTAACTATTTCAGATTAAAGAAGACTATAGAGACACAATAACTAAATGCAGTGCAATGAGTGATACTGGATTGGACCCTGCATTTATATTTTGTATAAAAGACATTAGTGGGACAATTTGCAAATTTTAATCAAGTCTGAATGTCAGAGAATAGTATTGTTTTGATAATTGTGTTGTGGTTATGTAAGCAAATGTTCTTGTTTTTAGAAAATACACACTAAGTATTTAAGGATAAAGGAGCATCAGGTGTGTAACTTATTCTCAAACAGATCAGAAAAATATATCCTTATTTATAATGAGAGATAATAATAAAGTATAATGAGATAAAATGCTCAGTTTGGGAGAATCTGGATGATGAGTATATTAAAATTGTTTGTAATATCTTTGCAATTTCTCTGTAAACCTGAAATTATTCCAAAATAAAAAATAATTTAAAATATCTTTAGTCATCCATCTTTGTCGCTCTAGTCTGTTTTAGATGGAAAATCCACACACAAATCATCTTCTTTTCCTGGCAGAGATATCTTCAATTAATTTAAGGAGCATATAATAATATTTAAATCTAAGAAATAATTTAAGTCCACTTTAATTTCAAAAGTATTCCTGTGAGGACTAGGTGATGCAGGGATTCCAAAATAAATCTGAAAGGATTATTCCAGGAATGCTATACCACTCAACTTGAGAACTGGTACCATAAAGGGAAGGGTGCCATCTCTGCGGGGTGCCTACCAACTTGCTAAGCACCAGTGCCTATTCAGAGATGTTTGTCCACAGCGCCAAAAGCCATTGCCGCAGTATTCCGTTTGACCACCTGAGGGCGTGCTAAAATTACTTTTGCTAACTCGGGATTTCCAGGCACTGGGAAGGGAAGTGTGTGCGAGGTATGAGTTCCAAATGTCTTCAGGTGCCTTTGCAGACTCCTGGTGAGCAGAAAAAGGAGAGAGTTGTAATTTCAACCTTAGGAAAACTGTGTTCTCTTCAGAGTTCGACTTCATTGTCATCTGCCTGCATTCCCCGTTTCTCTTCTCTAGATATCTAGAGTCCTCTTGGTCTCTTTAATCCTCCAACAGTTTTGCCCCAAACTCATCTACACTCGGGTGTAAGACTAATAATAATGATAATCATCATAGCAGAAGTCTCAACTGATAATGATATTCATGTTAGCAGAATGTGGCTCCTCTCAAGAGAGATTTGGAAGTTGATAGGAATTCATGCCTTAAACTATAGGATTAGGCTCAGATTAGAAATTCAGGCCTCAAAGCTAGTGAAGGAGAATGTGAGAGCCCATAGGAGCCTTTATTACTCTCCTAAAATAATACTTTGATGCTTAAAGGAAGCCTGGTTTCGATCCAGCTAGGCAAGGAAACAGGTGCTTAGGATTTGTAGGGGTTGGAGGGGGACGTTTGCTTTTCAGGGCTGAAAACTGGACTGTAGAGGAATGCTGGAAGGCAGAAAGGCAAATAAAGTGAAGAACTGTCACTACTAGAGAACCTGGCAAATGCCCAGTTGTCACAACCTTTTCTAAAAAGATTGAGCAATACAACTGTAAAGCAAAGATTGCATATCCTTTTGTAGTTGCCCTTTTACTACCCCCCAAAAGCAAAACTCTCCTTTATTTTGAAGCAGAGAAGAAAGTTGGGTGTGATATAGCAATGTACATGGTTAAGACTTCTGGGGGAATTAATGATGTCATGAGACTAAGTCTATTAAAGGGACCATTTCCTAGAACAATATTGCCCACCATATATCTTGAGAAATTTATCAATACAGATCTGTAATCATCAATTAAAAACTTATAAACATCCATTTATTCATTCCATAATTATACACCTGGACTTTAGATGCTTTTTAAGAGGTATGATTTTGCCCTGACCAGTTTTGCTCAGTGGATAGAGCGCCAGCCTGCAGACTCAAGGGTCCCGGGTTTGATTCTGGTCAAGAGCATGTACCTTGGTTGTGGGCACATCCCCAGTAGGGGGTGTGCAAGAGGCAGCTGATCAATGTTTCTCTCTCTCTATCCTTCTCCCTTCCTCTCTGTAAAAAATCAATAAAAATACATATTTAAAAAAAGAAGTATGATTTTAATCCAGTCTGTTTTACCCCAATTGTCTCTGAATAAAATTCTGGAAATATACATCAAATTCTGAGCCCCAGGCTGGTCTGCCTCTGCCCCAACTTCCCTACCCAGACTGAGTTGCCACCCTACCTCAATCTGTTAAGATTGGCCTCCAGTAAAGCAAACAAATGTCTGTGTTCACCCAAAATTGTGAAGCTATATGGTGAGATGTTCTGGACCACCAATTCCTGAAAAGCAGTAGGTGTGCTTCTTTCATTAAAAAACCTGTACCTTGTTATCATTGGGCTCCCTGTGCTCCACACGCCTGACACTGTGTATTTTGAATAAGTAAATATTTAATACATTTTGTGAGTTTGTGGCGTTTTTAAAGGATTTATGAAGTAACACACCACCCAAAGCTGGCAAATGTCTATCAGATACTCAACTCTGTAATTTCAAATTATTCTTTAAGTTCCAGTTAAAATCACTTTCCAAAAAATACAGGGAGGCAAATACTGCCAAAGTCAACTTTTGGGATTGTATTTGCTTCTGTACTACAATTTTCTGTATTATATAACTGACATCTTTCAATTAATTTACAATTAATGACATCAAGAATGCCCTTAAAAAATCTATAGTATGAATATTCTTTTATGCCTAAAAGCAGTGTGATGTTGAAAGCAAAACACAACTTGCCTCAGGAGACCTGATGTCAATTATCACAGTGTTTATGGTGATGCCAAGTAATGAGATCCCTGTGCTTTTTCTCACCCTCTCCCTCCAATCTGCCAGGAGGACACCACTTACTCTGTAAAGCTTTTCCTTTTTACAGACCTTTCCCTGACACCAGTATGTTTTTCCAGTACTTTCCTCTGCCAGTCCCCCTGCTGTACCACTACAGACTTCAGACAAGACATTAGGACATCACCTCTCCCACCCCCCCGCACCCCAACCCCAACAAACATACCTGTGATATTTGTCTGTTCACACATCTGTCTCCTCTGCCAAAGATCAGACAGTACTGGGTTTTGTAGCTGCTCTTCCTAGCTCAGTACCTCGTACCCTGTAAGCCCTTGGTATAGGGCCATATATTTGTATGTCTTCATAATTATTTTGCCACTTGTCTGCTCCTTTCATTCCAGCCTTGTGATTATTGATTGATTCAGCAGTTGGAGCTAAAGCAGGCCAATTTTAGGACAGAAGCAGAATTGTCCAGCAGAGGGAGCCCTAAAGCCCTGGTCTGTGCTGGGATGGCATGGAATTCACCTCTCAAACTGCAGCCTGGGCCTCACCTTTCCCAATGCCAGCTTCCCTATACTCAGGAAAACACATCTACTGTCAAGCTCTGCACAACTCAATGTCTGGACATAAATGGACAAGGGAAAATCACAGGGGTCCTTCCATAAAGAGATGTGTTCTGTTTGTAATCTAAGATAACTGAAACAGCAAGTGGGTAGCAGCACCAGAAATGAGCACTAAACAAAGCACCAAAACCCCAAGAAGAATAAAAATTCTTGTTTTTGTTGTTGTTATAGATAACATGATATGAGCACTGACTAGGTACCAGGTCTATGCTAAGTGCTTGACCTATGATTTAATTGTCAAAACAACTCTCTGAGGTAGAGGCCATTATCATCCCCGTTTCACTGATAAGAAACCTGAAGCTCTAAGAGTTTAATGGAACTTCCATGTTCATTTCAATATTAAGTAATGAAGCCAGGATTCAAAATCAGTTTTGTTTAATGTGAGCCCCAACATGTATATAGTGTGTCATAATTCAAGGAAGAAATTGAGATGAGGAAATGTGGTTAAATGAGAAACAAGAACATGAGTTGGTAACTGGACAGGTGAATTTTAGGAAGTTATGCAATAAACTTCTCAAAATCATCTCTCATGCCACTCTTTGGGAAACACTGGGTTTAAAAAAGGGCAAGGGGGCATTGTCTCAAGAAGGCCACTGGTTCAACTGCAAATATATACACTTAACATCCTTAACTATGTAGTGCTGTATGTTCACTGCACTAATGCATTTTCATGAATAGAGTTTTGAGAGGACAATACACAGGACAAGTATCAAAGACCATGGGGAGCCATTAATATGCCATAGTGGGAAAGTGCCTTAAGTGAAGGATTTGTAACAAAATCATTGTACTGCTCAGTGGCTAAATCCAGGCTCTTATCTCCTGATGCTTGATTCTGTTCACAGGTCCCAAGTTCAGCTGGCCCACAGGGAAAGGTGTCACTCTTGGGTGTAACTCTTAGGACATGAATGCTGGTATTTCACTATTGCCTTATGATATTAGTCATCTGTTTTATCTCTAAGGGTAACCATATTGCTGTATGTCTCACTCCAAGAAGGTCTGATTCCCATTCACAATCAACTTCTTGTAGAGGAAAAAGCAAACAAGGAGGACCCTGTACGTGCCCAAGAATAGTTATCATGGAGAGGATATGCAAGATTTGCACACCCACTCCTGAAGACATATGGAAACCAAACAGAGTGGAAAGTTGCCAGTCAAAACCTTTGCCAGCCCAACTGAAGTCACAAATGTTTATGTGGATGGTATAATCTTCTGTCTCAAAGTGACTTGATATGTGCCATAGGGGTATAAATTTCTCCTAAATGTACTCTTCCTGAGAGAAGCCTGAAATAAAAGCTTCATAGCAAACCATGCCTAGAAATGCATATTATTGGGGCCCCTGTGCCTGTCATAGGGAAAAAGAAGATAACTTCACCCTTACGCTCTCAGGCCAACCTCACTGCTGTTGCTTGGAAAGCCAGCCTTGGTGAAACTATAACTAGCACATCAAATACATGATCACATGGATATTAGTGAGTACACGGCTACATTTAAAAGGTGATTCCATTTGTATACACCAATAATGAACTATCAGAAAGAGAAATTAAGAAAACAATCCCATTTATAATTGCATCAAAAAGAATAAAATACCTAGGAATAAATTTAACCAAGGAGTTAAAGATCACAACTCAGAAAATGATAAGACATTGAATAAAAAAATTGAAGAAGATACAAATTTTTTAAAAAGCATATTCCATGTTACGAATTGGAAGAATTAGCATCATTAAAATGTTCATACTACCCAAATCAATCTATAAATTCAATGCAATCCCTATCAAAATACCAATAGTGTTTTTCACAGAACTAGAACAAATAATCCAAAAGTGTTTACGGAACCACAAAAAGGCCCCAAATAGCCACAACAATGTTGAGATAAAGGAACAAAGTTGGATGCATCATGCCACCTGATATCAAACTATACTATAAGGCTATAATAACAAAATAAGCATATTACTGGCACAAAAACAGACACATGGATCAATGCAAAAGAATAAAGAGCCCAGAAATAAACCTACACCTATATGATCAGTCAATCTACAACAAACAAGCTAAGAACATATAATGGGGTAGCAACAGTCTATTCAATAAATGGTGTTTGAAAAATTGAACAGGTACAGGCAAAAATGAAATTAGACCACATTCTTATACCATATACAAGAATAAATTCAAAATGGATTAAAACTTAAGAGCGAGACTCAAGAACATAAAACTCCTAGATGAAAACATAGACAGTAACATTTCTCTTAGCAATATTTTTTCTTATTTTTATCCTGGTGCAGAAAACAAAATAAAAAATAAACAAATGGGACTACAGCAAACTAAAAAGTTTTTGCACACAAAAAATCAGCAAAACAAAAAGACAACCTACTGAATGGAAGAAGATATTCACCAATAAGGAGTTAATATCCAAAATTTATAAAGAACTCGTACAACACAACACCAAAAAAACCCAAACGATTGAATTTAAAAATGGGCAGAGGACCTAAATAGACATTTCTCCAAAGAGGACATACAGATGGCCAATAGATATATGAAAAGATGCTCAGCCTCACTAAACATCAGAGAAATGCAAATTAAAACCACAAATGAGATATCACCTCATACCTGTTAGAATGGCTGTCATCAATAAATTAACAAGCAGTAACTGTTGGTGAGGATGTGGAGAAAAGGGAACCCTTGTGCAACGTTGGTGCGAATATAAATTTGTGCAGCCACTATGGAGCTTCCTCAAAAAATTAAAAATGGAACTACCTTATGACCCAGCAATTCCACTCCTGGGTATAAATCCAAAGAAATCCAAAACACTAATTCAAAAGAATACATGTAGGAGGAAGAAACCAAGATTGCGGCATAGAAAAACACCAGAAATTGCTGCCTCGCACAACCACTTCAAAAATACAACTAAAAGATAAAACAGACATCATCCAGAACCACAGGAAGGCTGGCTGAGTGGAAATTCTACAACTAGAAGGAAAGAGAAAAGCACACTGAGACTCAGAGGAGGTGCAGAAGTAAAGTGCAGAGGTACGGAGGCGCACGTGGAAAGGGCTGGCAACTGAGGACATGGTTCTCTTTTTCAATCAGGAAGGAGTCTCAAGCTCCCGACTGCTCTGGACTCTAGTTCTGGGTGACTCTCTGGGGACCCAGACTCATACGGGGAGAAACTGGACTGTCTGGCATCGGGCAGAACTCGAGGGAAGCTTTCTCTCAGAGGTGCTTGCAGCGATTACCGGGACACTGAGACTCGGGGCCTCTTAGGGTAAGACTGAGGAGCAGCCATAGCTGCTTGCTCTGCCCTGTTGATCCCCTGACACCCTGCCCCACCCAAGCTGTGCACAGAGGCTTTTGCATATGAAAGGCCTGGCCCGTTGCTATCTAAAAATTACCTAACAAACTGCAGCTGGGTCAGAGAGACCCAGAACTTCCAAAAGAAGGCCCAACGCCTCACAGCAGCTTGCATTGCTCCACAGGTGGGCCACATCTGGGGCACCTCCAAACCCCAAACAAAGAAGAGGAATCTGCAGATCTCTCCATAGCTCCTGCTGGGTAGGCTCAGGCAGAGGCTAAATTAGCACCTCCTTAGAGATCCAAGAGCCAGTGTACCCAGTGGTCAGAGTGGGACCATCCAGACTACAACTCCTCAGATCCATAAGGGACACACTCAGGGGGAAGACACAGTGAGCACCAAAGCCCCACGGAAGCAAGTCTTGCCCCAGAAGGGTGTCTCCAGCACAGAAGTTCTCCCACTGAAGACACATCTGATTCTCAGAGCCAGTTGGCCTGGAGGTCAATTCCTCCCAGTGATCCTACAACAATCAAGGCATAACTACAACAAGACTGTGCACAAAGCCCACAAGGGGCTGCACCAAGAGTGTCCACCTCAGGTAATTGGGGAGGCTGAGCCACTGGGCCCTATAGGACACCTAGCACAGAAAGCCACTCTATCAACACAGGGAAGCATAAAAAATGCAGAGATAAAGAAACAAGTCACAAATGACAGAACTGGAGGAAAACAAACTACTGGATATAGAGTTCAAAACCACCCTTTTAAGGTTTTTCAAGAATTTTCTAGAAACTGCCAATAAATTTAGTAAGACTCTCAATAAGTCTAGTGAAACCACTGATAAATTTAGTGAGACCCTCAAGAAATCTAGTGAGACCCTCGAGGATATGAAAAAGGACCAACTAGAAATTAAGCACACACTGAATGAAATAAAGAATATTATACAAAATTCCAACAGCAGACTAGAGGATCGCAAGAATCAAGTCAAAGATTTGAAATACGAAGAAGCAAAAAACACCCAACCGGAAAAGCAAAAAGCAAAAAGAATCCAAAAATACGAAGATAGTGTAAGGATCCTCTGGGACAACTTCAAATGTACCAACATCTGAATTATGGGGGTGCCAGAAGAAGAGAGAGAGCAAGATATTGAAAACCTATTTGAAGAAATAATGACAGAAAACTTCCCCTACCTGGTGAAAGAAATAGACTTACAAGTCCAGGAAGCACAGAGAACCCCAAACAAAAGGAATCCAAAGAGGACCACACCAAGACACATCATAATTAAAATGCCAAGAGCAAAAGACAAAGAGAGAATCTTAAAAGCAGCAAGAGAATAAAAAGTCAGTTACCTACAAGGGAGTACCCATACGACTGTCAGCTGATTTCTCAACAGAAACTATGCAGGCCAGAAGGGAGTGGCAAGAAATATTCAAAGTGATGAATACCAAGAACCTACAACCAAGATTACTTTATCCAGCAAAGCTATCATTCAGAATTAAAGGTCAGATAAAGAGCTTCACAGATGAGAAAAAACTAAAGGAGTTCATCACTACCAAACCAGTATTATATGAAATGCTGAAAGGTATTCTTTAAGAAGAGGAAGAAGAAGGAAAAGGTAAAGATGCAAATTATGAACAACAAATCCACATCTATTAACAAGTGAATCTAAAAATCAAGTGAACAAATAATCTGATGAACAGAATAAACTGGTGAATAGAATAGAATCAGGAGCATAGAAAGGGAGTGGACTGACTATTCTCAAGGGGGAAAGGAGTGTGGAGGGACAGGAAGAGCCTGGGCAAAAATCATACACCTATGGATGAGGAGAATGGGGGGGAGGGGAGGGTAAGGGCAGAGGGTGGGGTGGGAACCAGGTGGAGGGGAGCTATGGGGGGGAAAAAGAGGAACAACTGTAATAATCTGAACAATAAATATTTAATTTAAAAAAAAGAATATAGAGAAAACCAAGATGGCGGCACAGGTTAACGCCTGAGATTGCTGCCTCGAACAACCACTTCAGAGTTATAACTAAAGGACAGAACAGACATCATCCAGAACCACAGGAAGGCTGGCTGAGTGGAAATTCTACAACTAGGAGGAAAGAGAATATCATACCCAGACTCAGAGGAGGCGCAGTGCTGAAGTGAAATACTCAGGTGCGGAGTGCGCGAGGAGCAGGCTGGCGGCGGAGGGCGCGGTTGTTGTTTTCAATCGGGAGGGAGTTTCAGACTCTGAGCTCCAGATCCGGCCAAGTCTCTAGGGACCCAGACTCAAACAGGAGAAGCGGGACTGTCTGGCTTCGGTCAGAACTCAAAGGCAGCTTTCTCTCCGAGGTTTGCAGCAGTTGCTGGGACTCTGAGAGGCAGAGCCCCTAGGGACGGAACTGAGAGCAGCCATAACTGCTCGCTCCGCCCGCCCTGTAGATCCCCAGGGACCCGCCCCACCCAAGCCCTGCCCAGAACCATTTGCCGGATCGCCTCAGGCAAAGGCTAGATTAGCACCGCCCTAGAGATCCAGCACAGAAGCTCTCCCACTGCAGACACAGCTGACTCTCATAGCCAGTTAGCCTGGAGGTCAAATCACCCCTGGTATTACCGACAACAATCAAGATTTAACTACAAGACTGCACACAAAGACCACTAGGGGGTGCACCAAGAAAAGATAAAAAAATGCAGAGACAAAGAAACAGGACGCAAATGTCAGAAATGGAAGATATAGAGCTCAAAACCACACTTTTAAGGTCTCTCAAGAACTGTCTAGAAGCTGCTGATAAACTTAGTAAGGCCCTCGAAAAGACTGGTGAGACCGCTGATAAATGTAGTGAGATCCTCAAGAAATCTAATGAGACCCTCGATGTTATGATAAAGAACCAACTAGAAATTAAGCATACACTGACTGAAATAAAGAATATTATACAGACACCCAACAGCAGACCAGAGGAGCGCAAGAATCAAGTCAAAGATTCAAAACACGAAGAAGCAAAAAACACCCAACCGGAAAATCAAAATGAAAAAAGAATCCGAAAATACGAAGATAGTGTAAGGAGCCTCTGGGACAGCTTCAAGCGTACCAACATCAGAATTATAGAGGTGCCAGAAGATGAGAGAGAGCAAGATATTGAAAACCTATTTGAAGAAATAATGACAGAAAACTTCCCTCACCTGGTGAAAGAAATAGACTTACAGGTCCAGGAAGTGCAGAGAACCCCAAACAAAAGGAATCCAAAGAGGACCACACCAAGACACATCATAATTAAAATGCCAAGAGCAAAAGACAATGAGAGAATCTTAAAAGCAGCAAGAGAAAGAAACCGAGTTACCTACAAGGGAATACCCATACGACTGTCAGCTGATTTCTCAACAGAAACTTTGCAGGCCAGAAGGGAATGGCAAGAAATATTCAAAGTGATGAATACCAAGAACCTACAACCAAGATTACTTTATCCAGCAAAGCTATCATTCAGAACTGAAGGTCAGCTAAAGAGCTTCACAGATAAGGAAAAGCTAAAGGAGTTCATCACCACCAAACCAGTATTATATGAAATGCTGAAAGGTATCCTTTAAGAAGAGGAAGAAGAAGGAAAAGGTAAAGATACAAATTATGAACAACAAATATGCATCTATCAACAAGTGAATCTAAAAATCAAGTGAATAGCCGAAACCGGTTTGGCTCAGTGGATGGAGCGTTGGCCTGCGGACTGAGAGGTCCCAGGTTCGGTTCCGGTTAAGGGCATGTACCTGGGTTGCGGGCATATCCCCAGTAGGAGATGTGCAGGAGGCAGCTGATCGATGATTCTCTCTCATCGATGTTTCTAACTCTCTATCTCTCTCCCTTCCTCTCTGTAAAAAATCAATAAAATATATTTTAAAATAAATAAATAAATAAATAAATAAAAATCAAGTGAATAAATAATCTGGTGATCATAATAGAATCAGGGACATAGAAAGGGAATGGACTGACTGTTCTTGGGGGGGAAAGGGGTGTGGGAGATGTGGAAAGAGACTGGACAAAAATTGTGCACCTATGGAAGAGGACAGTGGGTGGGGAGTGAGAGCGGAGGGTGGGGTGGGAACTAGGAGGAGGGGAGTTATGGGGGGAAAAAAGAGGAACAAATGTAATAATCTGAACAATAAAGATTTAATTAAAAAAAAGAATATATGTATCTGTATGTTCATTACAGCCTTATTTATAACTAGAGGCTTGGTGCACAAATTTGTGCACTGGTGGGGTCCTTTGGCCTGGCCTGTGCCCTCTTTCAATCCAGGACCCCTAGGAGGATGTTGGAGGCCCAGTGCACGGATATGGCCTGATTCCCACAGGCCAGGATGAGGGACCCACTGGTGCATGAATCTGTGCACCAGGTCTCTAATATGCATATAAGATCTTCAATTAAACTCTTCCCGCCCTGCCCCCTCCCTTCTTAACTCTGGGATTCATCAGTCTGTTCCATGTACCCATGCCTGTGCATTGAGCATCTGCCCTCTGGTGGTCAGTGCACATCATAGCTACTGGTTGAAGGGTCTAATGGTCACTTAGACTTTTACATATATAGATAACCAAGATATGCAAGCAGCCCAAGTGTCCATTAGTAGATGAGTGAATGAAAAAGTGGTGGTACTTATATATAATGAAATATTACTCAGCCATAAAAAAGAATGAAACCTTATCATTTGTGACAGCATTCATGGACCTAGAGGCTATTATGGTCAGTGAAATAAGTCAGACAAAGACAAACACTATGTGATTTCACTTATATGTGGAATCTAAAGAACACAATAAATGAACAAACAAAATAGAAACAGACTTATAGATATAGAGAACAAACTGAGGATTGCGGGATGAGAGGAGGTTGAGGACTGTAAAAATGGTGAAGGATTAAGAAATATAAATTGGCAGTTACAAAACAAACATGTAGATATAAAGTATAGCATAGGGAATATAGTCAACAATACTTTAAGCTATGTACAGTACTAGATGGGTACTAGAATTATTGGGGGATCACTTCATAAAATATGTAATTCTCTAACCACTATGCTTACACCTGAAACTAATATAATATTGAATACCCACTGTAATTGAAAAAATAATAAAAAGATGTCCAGTAGGCGTAACTCTATGGTTGCACGTCAACCTATGAACCAAGAGGTCACAGTTCAATTCCAGGTCAAGGCAAATGCCCAGATTGTGGGCTTAATCCTCAGTAGGGGCCTGCTGGCAGCAGGCAATCAATGATTCTTGCTCATCATTTATGTTTCTATCTCGCCCTCTCCTTTCCTCTCTGAAATCAATAAAAATATATTTTAAAAATAAATAAAACAGAACTGAAAGCAACAATAACCAAAAAAATCAATAAAATAAAATAATACCACCTCAGTAATCCAAAATAAAAAGCTATGCAGAAACATTTTTAAAAGAGTGTTCCATTTGAAATCAATTTAAAGGAAAACATTTAGTAAATGATGGTATTGGTGGTATTTAAAATGGTAAAAAAAAAATGGCCCTCATGTGACCAATATTTGAGGACCCCACATTCCCAGGAGTACCACACAGTGGAAATCCCAGTCACCATGGCAGGCCTACTGGGGAGGGGCAAGTCTCTGGGTCAGACCACCTTTGACTTCTTAGGAGTTGGTCTAGCCTGCCTGTAATGAACAAAGGTGCACACACATTCTGAAGCCAGGAAGAGGGAAAGGTGGCTCACACTTATTTAGGGACTAGGTCCACATTCTCCCTACTCTGTAGAAACCTGAGCAGGTCTTCGGGGCTGAGTTTCCCATCAGCCCAAAGATAGGCACAAAAATAGAAATGACTACAAACAAGTACCTTTCAATGATAACTTTAAACGTAAACGGACTAAATGCTCTAATCAAAAGACATCAAGTGGCTGAATGGATAAAAAGACACGACCCATATATATGCTATGTATAAGAGACCCATCTCAGAGCAAGGGATTCACACAGACTGAAAGTGAAGGGATGGAAAAATATCTTTCAGGCAAATGGAAATAAAAAACAAAAAAAGCTGGCATAGCAATGCTTATATCTGACAAAATAGACCTCAAAGTGAGTGCCATAAAAGAGATAAGGAAGGCCACTTCATAATACTAAAGGGATAGATACAACAAGAGGATATAACCCTGATAAACATATATGCACCCAATGCAGGAGCACCCAAATACATTAAAAAAAAAACTCCTGGAAAATATCAAGGGAGAGATTGAAAACAATAAAATCATAGTAGGGGACTTAAACATACCACTGACATCACTGGATAAATCCTCTAGACAAAAAATCAGCAAAGAAACAGCAATTCTAAATGACTCACTAGATCAGATGGACTTAATTGACATCTTCAGAACATTTCACCCCAAAGCCATGGAATATACGTTCTTCTCAAGTGCACATAGGACATTTTCAAAAATAGACCACATATTGGGTCACAAGCAAAGTCTCCCCAAATTCAAGAAGATTGAAATCATACCAGCATCTTCTCAGACCACAATGGCATAATATTAGAAATAAACTACAATAAAAACAATCCCAAAACTCAAACACTTGAAAGCTGAATAGCATGCTACTAAATAATGATTAGGTTACCAATGAGATCAAAGAAGAAATTAAAAACATCCTGGAAACTAATGACAATAAAAACACAACAATCCAAAATCTATGGGACACAATGAAAGCAGTCCTGAGAGGGAAGATTATAGCTCTTCAGGCCTGCCTCAAAAAAAAAAAAAAAAAAAAAAAAAAAAAAAAAAAAAAAAAAAAAAAAAACAAGGAAAAATGGTAGTAAATCATCTAACGCTACAACTCAAAGAATGAGAAATAAAGCAACAAGAAAAGCCCAGAGTGGGCAGAAGGAAGGAGATAATAAAAATCAGAGCACAAATAAATGACATAGAGACCAAAAACACAATACAAAAGATCAATGAAACCAAGAGCTGGTTCTCTGAAAGGATAAACAAGATTGATGAACCTCTAGCCAGGCTCACCAAGAAGCAAAGAGAGAGGACTCAAATAAACAAAATCAGAAATAACAAGACCCCACAGAAATTCAAAGGATTATTAAAAAATACTATGAACAACTCTATTCCAACAAACTAGACAACCTGTAGGAAATGGACATAGTCCTACAAAAATACAACCTTACAAAACTCAATCAGAAAGATTCTAAAAATCTCAATGGCCAATAACTCTGGAAGAAATTGAAGCAGTATTCAAAAAGCTCTCAGCAATCAAAAGCCTAGGGCCAGACGGCTTCACAGGGGAGTTATACCAAACGTTAAAGGAAAAACTAAAACCTATCCTCCTCAGACTATTCCAAAAAATCAAGAGGAAGGAACACTTCCAAGCACATTCTATGAAGCCAGCATTACCTTAATACCAAAACCAGATAAAGACAACACAATGAAAGAGAATTATAGGCCAATATCCCTCATGAACATAGATGCCAAAATACTCAACAAAATTCTAGTAAATTGGATCCAGCAATACATCAGAACGATCATACACCATGACCAAGTAGGATTTATCCCGGGGATGCAAGGATAGTACAATATCCACAAATCAATAAATGTGATACATCACATAAATAAATTGAGAGATAAAAAACACATAGTCATATCAATTGATGCAGAAAAAGCATTTGACAAAATCCAACACCCTTTCTTGATAAAAACTCTCATCACGGTAGAATAGACGCATCATTCCTCAACATAATAAAAGCCATATATGACAAACCCACAGCCAACATCTTACTCAATGGACAAAAACTAAAACCATTTTCCCTTAGAACAGGAACAAGACAGGGATGCCTAATCTCACCACTCCTGTTCAACATAGTACTGGAAGTACTAGCTGTTGCAATCAGACAAGAAGAAGAAATAAAAGGAATCCAAATTGGAAAAGAAGTAAAACTGTCCTTATTTGCAGATGACATTATACTGTACATAGAAAACCCTAAAGACTACATCAAAAAATAATTAGACTTAATAAATGAATTTGGCAATGTAGCAGGATACAAAATTAATGCCAAGAAATCTATGGCATTTATTTACACCAATAGTGAACTTACAGAAAGAGAAACTAAAAAAGCAATCCCATTTACCATCGCACCAAAAAAAGTAAGATACCTAGGAATAAACTTGACTAAGGAGGTAAAAGACTTATATGCGAAAAACTACAGAACACTGAAAAAAGAGATAGAGGAAGACATAAACAGATGGAAGAACATACCGTGTTCATGGATTGGTAGAATCATCATCATCAAAATGTCCATACTACCCAAAGGAATCTGAATATTCAATGCAACCCCCATTAAAATACCAATGGCATATTTCATAGACGTAGAAAAAACTTTCCAAAAATCCATCTGGAATAAAAATAGACCCTGAATAGCTACAGCAATCCTGAGAAAGAAGAACAAAGTAGGTGGGATCTCAATACCAGATATCAAGCTGTATTACAAAGCCACTGTTCTCAAAACTGCCTGGTACTGGCACAAGAACAGACATATAGATCAATGGAATAGAATAGAGAACCCAGAAATCAACCCAAACCACTATGTCCAATTAATATTCAACAAAGGAGGGAAGAGCATACAATGGAGTCAAGACAGTCTCTTCAATAAATGGTGTTGGTAAAATTGGACAGATACATGAAAAAAGATGAAACTAGACCACCAACTCACACCATACACAAAAATAAACTCAAAATGGATAAAGGACTTAAACATAAGACGGGAAACCATAAAAATATTAGAGGAATCCACAGGCAGCGAAATCGCAGACATATGACAAAAGAATTTCTTCACTGATACTGCTCCTAGGGCAATGGAAACTAAACAGAAAATAAACAAGTGGGACTACATCAAAATAAAAAGCTTTTTCACAGCAAAGGAAACCATCAACCAAACAACAAGAAGACCCACTGCATGGGAGAACATATTTGCTAATGTTATCACTGATAAGGGTTTAATCTCCAACATTTAGAGGGAACTCATACGACTTAACCAAAGGAAGATAAACAATCCGGTCAAAAAATGGGCAATGGACCTAAATAGATAATTTTTGAAGGAAGACAGAAGGAAGGCCAAGAGACATATGAAAACATGCTCAAAGTCCCTAATTATAGGAGAAATGCAAATCAAAACGACAATGCGGTATCATCTCACACCTGTCAGAATGGCTATCATCAACAAATCAATAAACAACAAGTGTTGGAGAGGATGCAGGAAAAAAAGGTACCCTTTTGCACTGCTGGTGGAAATGCAGCACCAGTCTCAAAAAACTAAAAATGGCCGAAACCGGTTGGGCTCAGTGGATAGAGCGTCAGCCTGTGGACTGAAAGGTCCCAGGTTCGATTCCGGTCAAGGGCATGTACCTAGGTTGCGGGCACATCCCCAGTAGGAGATGTGCAGGAGGCAGCTGATCGATGTTTCTCTCTCATCGATGTTTCTAGCTCTCTATCTCTCTCCCTTTCTCTCTGTAAAAAATCAATAAAATATATTTTTTAAAAAAAACTAAAAATGGAACTCCCATTTGACCCTGTGATCTCACTTCTAGGACTATATCCCAAGAAGCTAGAAACACCAATCAGAAAGGACATATGCACCCCTATGTTAATAGCAGCACAATTCACCATAGCTAAGATTTGGAAACAGCCTAAGTACCCATCAGCAGATGAGTGGATTAAAGAACTGTGGTACATACACAATGGAATACTATGCTGCCATAAAAAAGAAGGAATTCTTGCCATTTGCAACAGCATGTATGAAACTGGAGAGCATTATGCTAAGTCAGTGGTTCTCAACCTTCTGGCCCTTTAAATACAGTTCCTCATGTTGTGGTGACCCCCAACCATAAAATTATTTTCGTTGCTACTTCATAACTGTAATTTTGCTACTGTTATGAATCATAATGTAAATATCTGATATGCAGGATGTATTTTCATTGTTACAAATTGAACATAATTAAAGCATAGTGATTAATCACAAAAACAATAAGTAATTATATATGTGTTTTCCGGTGGTCTTAGGCAACCCCTGTGAAATGGTCGTTCGACCCCCCAAAGGGGTCACGACCCACAGGTTGAGAATCGCTGTGCCAAGTGAAATAAGCCAGCCAGAGAAAGATAAATACCATATAATCACACTCATTTATGGAATATGATGAACAACATAAACTGATGAACAAAAACAGATCCAAAGACAGAGAAGCAGCTATAAGACTGTCAAACCTCAGAGGGAAAGTAGGGGAGGGTGGTGGTAAGGGGGAGAGATCAGCCAAAGGGCTTGTATGCATGCATATAAGCCCAACCAATGGACACAGACAACAGGAGGATGAGAGCGTGAGTAAAGGGGATTGGGAGTTAATGGGGGGATAAGGACACATATGTAATACCTTAATCAATAAAGAAATTAAAGATTGGAAAAAAAAAAACTAAGATACCTAGGAATAAACTTTACCAAGGACATGAAAGACCTGTACTCAGAAAACTACAGAACATTGAAAAAAGAGATAGAAGAAGACATAAATAAATGGAAGAACATCCCATGTTCATGGATTGGTAGAACCAACATCATTAAAATGTCCATACTACCTAAAGCAGCAGTTCTCAACCTGTGGGTTGCGAACAATGAAAATACATCCTGCATATAAGATATTTACATTACGATTCATAACAGTAGCAAAATTGCAGTTATGAAGTAGCAACGAAAATAATTTTATGGCAGGGGGTCACCACGACATGAGGAACTGTATTAAAGGGTCGCAGCATTAGGAAGGTTGAGAACCACTGTATTTTAATAGGCATTGCATTGAATCTATAGATTGATTTAGGTCCTAAAGCAATCTATAGATTCAATGCAATGCCTATTAAAATATCAATGGCATATTTCAAAGATCTAGAACAAACTCTCCAAAAATTCATCTGGAATAATAAAAGACCCCGAATAGCCACAGCTGTCCTGAGAAAGAAGAACAGAGTTGGAGGGATCACAATACCAGATATCAAACTATATTACCAAGCCACGGTTCTCAAAACTGCCTGATACTGGCACAAGAACAGACATATAGACCAATGGAACAGAATAGAGGATCCAGAAATTGACCCAAGCCATTATACTCAATTAATATTTGACAAAGGAGGCAAGAGCATACAATGGAGTCAAAACAGTCTCTTTAATAAATGGTGCTGGGAAATTTGATCAGATACATGCAAAAAAAAATGAAACTAGATCACCAACTTACACCATACACAAAAACAAAGTCAAAATGGCTAAAGGACTTGAATGTAAGACGAGAAACCATAAAAACCCTACAAGACTCCATAGGCAGCAAAATTGCAGACATATGTCATAGCAATATCTTTACAGACACAGATCCTAGGGCAAGAGAGACTAAGGAGAAAATAAACAAATGGGACTACATCAAAATAAAAAGCTCCTGCACAGCAAAATAAACCATCAACAAAACAACAAGAAAGCCCACTGCATGGGAGAACATATTTGCCAATGTTATCTCCGATAAGGGTTTAATCTCCAACATTTACAGGGAACTCATACAACTTAACAAATGGAAGATAAATGACACAATCAAAAAATGGGCAAAGGACCTAAATAGACACTTTTCAAAAGAGGACATTCAGAAAGCCAAGAGACACATGAAAACATGTTCAAAGTCACTAATCTGAGAGATGCAAATCAAAACAACAATGAGGTACCACCTCAAACCTGTCAGAATGGCTATCATCAACAAATCAACAAATGACAAGTGCCGGAGAGGATGTGGAGAAAAAAGAACCCTCATGCACTGCTGGTGGGAATGCAGACTGGTGCAGCCATTGTGAAAAACAGTATGGCATTTCCTCAAAAATTTTAAAATGGAACTTCCATTTGACCCAGTAATACCATTCTAGGTCTATATCCCAAGAAGCTAGAAACACCAATCAGAAAGGATATATGCACCCCAATGTTCATAGCAGCACAATTTACAATAGCTAAGATTTGGAAACAGCCTAAATGCCCATCAGTAGATGAGTGGATTAGAAAACTATGGTACATATACACATTGGAATACTACGCTGCTATAAAAAAAGAAGGAATTCTTACCATTTGCAACAGCATGGATGGAACTGGAGAGCATTATGCTAAGCGAAATAAGACAGGCTGCCCTGATCGCTTTGGCTCAGTGGATAGAGCATTGGCCTATGGACTGAAGGGTCCCAGGTTTGATTCCGGGCAAGGGCATGTACCTTGGTTGCGGGCACATCCCCAGTGGGGGGTGTGCAGGAGGCAGCTGATCGATGTTTCTCTCTCATTGATGTTTCTAACTCTCTACCCTCTTCCTTCCTCTCTATAAAAAAAAAACAATAAAATATATATTTTTTAAAAAAAGAAATAAGACAGGCAGTGAAAGAAAAATACCACATGATCTCACTCATTTATGGATAATAAAGAACATTATAACCTAATGAACAAAAAGATAGATACAGAGGCAGAGAAGCATCAAACAGACTGTCAAATTACAGAGGGAAGGCTGGGGGGTGTTGAAGAGAGGGGTAAGAGATCAATCAAAGGACTTATATGCATGCATATAAGCATAGCCAATGGACACAAGACACTTGGGAGGGGCGGTAAGGACATGTGCCAGTGGGTAGGGGAAGCTGGGGGAAGGTCAATGAGGAAAAAAGGAGACATATGTACTACTATTTGTAATACTTTAAACAAGAAAATAAAATTTAATAAATAAATAAAAGATAGATCTCAAAACGAGTTTCTTCTCTCCACCTCCATTATCATCATTAGGAGGCAATAGCCTCCTAACTTATCTCCCTGCCTCTACAGGTTCCACATTCAAAAATTCTTTCTCCATACATTAACCAGTAAAATTTTCATATAATATGCATCAAATCATGTTCCTATCCTACTTCAAACCCTCCAATGAGAGACATAGTGTTCATGAATTTGAAGATTCAATATGGTAAAGATGTCAATTTCCCCCAAATTGATATAGAGCTTTAATGCAATCCTTATCAAAATGTCTGGAATTTTTTTTAATATAGACAAGATTATTCTAAACTTTACATGGAAATGCAAAGGAGCTAGACTAGGACAAACAATTTTGCATAATAAAATAGGAGCAATCAAGCCACATGATTTCAAGACATAACTACAGTAATCAAGACTATGTGGTTTTAGCAGAGGGACAAACACATAGATAAGAGAAACAGAATAGAGAATCTAGATATAGACCCACACAAATTTGCTCAACAGAGTTTTGAAAAAGGTACAAAATTCAAACGGTGCTGCAGCAATTGGACATTCGCAGGCAAAAGGACGAACCTCAACTCAAAATTCACACCTTATATAGAAATCAACTCAAAATAATCACAGTCTTAAATGTATACCATAAAACTGTATATCAATAAAAGATTTTAGAAAAAACGAGGAGAAAGTCTTCAGGATCTGAGACTAAGCAGAGTTTTTAAATATAAGATGAACCATAGGAGGAAAATTGATGAATTGGGCCTCATCAAAATTAAGAACTTTTCATTGGTTAAGGGCATAAGACTTACAAACTTCCAATTATAAGATAAATAAGTACTGAGATGTAATGTACAACATAATGACTACAGTTACCAGTGCTGTATAGTGTGTTTGAAAATTGCTAAGAAAATATATCCTAAAATTTCTTGTCACAAAGGAAAAATTTTTGTAATTATATAAGGAGATGGATATTAAACATTTTGTGATCATTTCACAATATATGTATGTAATGATGCTGTACACCTTAAACTTATACAGGGCTGTATATCAATTACATCTTAATAAAACTATAAAAATAAACATTTTTTAAAACTGCTCTTTCAAATACTTTATTAAGAGGAAGTAAAGATAAGCTACAGATAAGAGACAAGAAGAAAATATTTACAAACCACATAACTGACAACCTAGAATATATTTTTTAACTCCACATATAATAAAAATCATACAGTATTTGTCCTTCTCTGTCTGACTTATTTCGCTTAGCATAATACCCTCTAAGTCCATCCATGTTGTCACAAATGGCAAGATTTCATTTTTTATTGCTGAATAATATTCCACTGTATACTTAATTTTTTTCAAAAAGGAATCTATAATATATAAAGAACTATCAGAAAACTCAACAGGGAAAACAAAAACTCCATTTAGAATATGGACAAAAACATTCACAGACATGCATCAAAGAGGATACATACATGTGTATCCCAAAATGTGTACACACTTTATAGCTGATAGCTCAAGTGATGTTTCTTTCTTTTCAGATTTAACTCATTGGAATTAATAATTATTTGAAGTGTGTATACATTTTTGAGACATCCTGTAGATAGAAAGTAAGCACATGAAAAGATGTCCAACATCATCATCCATTAGAAAAATGCAAATTTTCTTAATTAGATGTCACTGTATACCTATCAGAAAAAAAAGTGACAACATCATATGTTGGTGCAGATGCAAAGAAACTCTAATAATGCTGTTGGTAAGAATGTAAAATTGTACAGCCATCCAAAAAAATTTGTTTTTCAATTTATTTTAAAACTAAACATAGCCCTGGTCAGGTGACTCAGTTGGTTGGAGCATCCTCCTGTAGACCAAAAGGAGGTTGCAGGTTCAATTCCCATACTTAGGTTGTGGGTTCGATCCCCAGATGGGGCACATGCAGGAGGCAACCAACTGATGTTTCTCTCTCTCCCTCTCTCTCAAATCAATACAAGCATATCCTCTGGCAAAGATTAAAAAAAAACAACAACAACACTAAACACACAACACCATAAGATCCAGAAATAACATACTTGGTTTATAGCAAAGAAATAAAACTAATGTCCACACAAAAACCTATACATGAGTGTTCACAGCAGCTTTTTTTCATAATAATAAAAAACTAGAAGCAACCCAAAAGTCTGTAACAGGTAAGTGGTTAGCAACACTACTAAGGAATAAAAAGGAATAAACTATTGATATACGCAACAACCTGAAATAGATTTCAAGGGAATTATATTGAATGAAGAAAAGATGCCTGTGCCAAATGTTATATATGTATGAATAAAGGCCCAGTGCATAAAATTCATGCACAGGAGGAGGGGGGTGTCCCTTAGCCCAGCCTGCACCCTCTCCAATCCGGGACCCCTCAGTGGATGTCCGACTGCCTCTTGCAATCCGGAGCCACTGGCTCCTAACTACTTGCCTGCCTGCCTGCCTGATCACCCCTAACTGCTCCCCTACCAGCCCAATCTCCCCTCAACTGATCCCCTGCTGGCCTGATCGCCCCTAACTGCCTTTGCCTTGCCCCACACCCAGGACCCAGGATTCCCTCCTCCAGCCAGTTGCAGGCACCCAGGACCAGGGCCAGCTTCGCCCGGGCTATCCGCAGCCGCAGGGGACCATGGGTGGGCGGCTTCATCCGGGCCACAGTTGCAGGCATCTGAGACTGCAGGGCAGGCAGCTTGCCCCTCTCCCGGGCCACAGGTGCAGGCACAGCTTCTGGTGCCCGGGACCATAGGGTGTGTGGCTTGTCCCTCTCCTGGTCCGCAGGTGCAGCCCTAGGTGCTGGCACCCGGGACCACGGGGCGGGTGGCTTCTCCCTCTCTCAGGCTGCAGCCTGGCTGGTCCCCATTCCTCTCGTGAGCTCATTTTTGCCTGACTAGTCCCCAAACCTCTCTCCCCAGTGTTGAGTGTCTGAGCCGTCACAGCATGAGGCATGAGGGTGTGATGACCATTTGCATATTAGCTCTTTATTATATAGGATTCCATTCACATAACTTCCTTAAGTGACAAAATTATAGTGAGAGAAACATGGATGTGAGAGAGAAACATCTATCGGGTGCTTCCCACATGCACCCTGAGCCCGCAACCTGGACATGTGCTCTGACCAGGAATCAAACAGGCGACCTTTCAGTGCATTCAACCAACTGAACCACACTGACCAGGGCAAAAATATATGATATTTTAATATAAAGTTGAACAAGGCAAATGCCAGAAGAGAGGAGATCAAAGTAATCATATGGAAGCTCAAAGAAGAGTTAAGTCACATTCAGGACAAATATGGAAACATGAAGGAGGTGAAATGTGAGATAATTTGAAATATTGTTATGAGTTGTTTTTTACTTTTAAAAATAAATACCTTTCTCTTCTAATTACAAAGGCAATGAAAGATTGTTGGTTTACAAACCAGGAAGTTTATCAATTTGGAAAGTAAAATAAGCCAAAACTAATATAAAATAAAATAAGCTCACCCATAACTTTGTTTATCCTCCAGAGATAATAATGATTACTTTAATTTTTCTATATTTTTACAAGTACTACATTCCATTTTAACTATCTGATATTTTATTCTACTCATCTATTATTATGTCACAAGTATTTCCTACCTTTAAAAAAAGTTAAAGCTTTGCAAATGATTGTCCAATACTAGTCTGTTATTTGTTCATCCATTCTTTCATTCAATCATTCTACCAATACTTATTGCCAACCATATACACTATTGTGTTTCAGTGTCAAGCAAAGTGCCTGACTTATTGGATGCTCAATAAATATTAGTTGAATGAGTGAATGAATGAATGAATGAATGAATAGGTTTCAGGCACTATGCTAGATCTATAACAATTTTCTTGACCACTTTCTCTAATGTTAAACATAATATTTTCCCCTCTATTTTATAATCAGTGCATTTTTGTGCATGAATTATTTATGGGAATAATTTCAATGGGTAGAGTTCAGAGATGGGGGAAAGAGTCTAGGCAGATATCACCAAATGAAGGTGAGACAGAAAGAGCATATTTGCGGGCCAGCAAATAGTTCAGTTTGGCTGGAGACAAGCTATGGAAGATATGGGAACCAGAACTGAAAAGTGATAATAATTTTTCACATTTGTATAGCAGTTCCTAATTTAAAGAATGCTTTTATGAATATTAGTTTATGTAATTATTTCAGCATTATTATTTCCAATTTATAAATGAGAAAACTGAGAATTAGAGAGATTAAGTTACCCAAGTTTGCACAGCTACTAAGTTGTGAAAATAAAATTGGGTTTTGAAATATATGTTTAGGAGTTTGAGTTTTATTTTCAGAGCAATGGGAAGTCATTGAAAGGTTGTAGTAGTAGTAGCAGCAGCAGCAGTAGTAATAATAGTTGTCATCATAGCAGTAGTAGTAATTAGTATAACTTTTTATTATTAAATAGTTTGACGAACTTAGGGTTTCTCAATCTTGGCAATATTATTATTTTGAATGGAATAAGTCTTTGTTGCAGGCGTGGGGGGGCTGTCCTTTGCATTATAGGCTGTTTAGTAGCTTCCCTGATCTCTACCCACTACATGCCAGTAGCACCACTTCCCCTCAGTTTTCACAATTAAAGATATCTCCAGACATTGCCAAATGTCCTCTTGAGTGGGGGCAAAATCACCTATGGTTGTCAAACACTGTGTTAAGAACTTAATTGGATTCAGAGTGTGTGTGTTTGTGTGTGTGTGCGCGTGCGCGTGCACACACGCGCATGTGTGTAGTTCTATGACATTTTTTCACTTATATAGATCCATGTAATCATTGTGACAATCCAGATACAAAGCTGTTCTGTCACCCCAAAGAAACTGGTTGGTATTACCCTTTCATAATTCCCTAATTCCTGGCACCCACTGATCTATTATCCTTTCCTCTCTCTCTCTAAATCAATACAAACATATTTTTTTAAATATCCTATATTTTCTTTCTCTCCATGTCTTGTTCACCTCTGTTTTCCTTGTATGCATTACTGGACTGAGTTAAACACACTCATACACTCACATACACACTCACATACACAGAGATGGTATGAAAGAAAAAGATGATAACAGTGAAAAAGGATAAAGAGCCCTAGTCAGTATGGCTCAGTGGGTAGAATGTCAGCCCATGAACTGAAGGGTCGAGGGTTCAATTCCGGTCAAGGGCATGTACCTTGGTTGCAGGCTCAATCCCTGGCCCTGGTCAGGGTGCATGCAGGAGGCAACCAATTGATGTGTCTCTCTCACATCAATATTTCTCTCTCTGTCTCTACCTCTCCCTTCCACTCTCTCTAAAAATCAATGGAAAAATACCCTCAGGTGAGGATTAACAAAACAAAACAAAGCAAAAAAAAAGAAGGATCAAGGGACAGGATGGAAAAGCTTTCTCTAAAGAGACAAGAGTTCTGCATGGCCGAAACTGGTTTGGCTCGGTGGATAGAGCGTCGGCCTGCGGACTGAAAGGTCCCAGGTTCGATTCCGGTCAAGGGCATGTACCTGGGTTGCGGGCATACCCCCAGTGGGGGATGTGCAGGAGGCAGCTGATCGATGTTTCTCTCTCATCGATGTTTCTAGCTCTCTATCTCTCTCCCTTCCTCTCTGTAAAAAATCAATAAAATATATATTTTTTTAAAAAAAAAAAGAGTTCTGAAGGCCTCCTCAGACAGTGCTCTAGACAGAGAGACTAGTTTCTCAAACCACATCTAAGACCATCAGGTAAGTCCCAGACCCTTCCTAGGAAGAACTTTTCCACCTCAGGGTTTGTCCCTTGGGAATGCTAGATGTGCTGGGAGGTAAATGAGAGGATGGAGGCTACACTGGACAGGCTAAGCTAGTAAAAGTCTGCTGAGTCTTGTCCTTGGGCAAGACTAGCCACCCCTATTCATATTCTTCATATTTAATAACCATTCAACAAATCCTTACTGATTTCCCACTATGTACTCAGAATTGATTGGGGGAACACTAAGAAATGTATTAAGTGTAAGGATTTTACAATCTAGTTGAGATATCGAAACATATGCATACCAACACATTTGTGCATTCGTATCTGCATAAATTAAAGGTAACGCACTCAGGTAATGAGAATCAAATGAATACTTCAGACTGCAAGTGCCGTAAGAGCTTGGAAGATAATGAGAATAGTACAGGTTGGGTGGGATGGGAAGACAGCCTATAAATGGTGGGAATTGAACTAGAACTTGAAATAGCTGGAAGACAATGGTAATGGGCACATTGCAATTTTCTTTCATCATAAGGTGGACCAAAAGCAAATTACTTTCCCAGATCATAGCAAGTATCAAAAAGATCATGAGCCGGAACCGGTTTGGCTCAGTGGATAGAGCGTCGGCCTGTGGACTGAAAGGTCCCAGGTTCGATTCCGGTCAAGGGCATGTACCTGGGTTGCGGACACATCCCTGGTAGGGGATGTGCAGGAGGCAGCTGATCGATGTTTCTCGCTCATCGATGTTTCTAACTGTCTATCTCTCTCCCTTCCTCTCTGTGAAAAATCAATAAAATATATTAAAAAGAATATATTTAAAAAAAAGATCATGAAAAGTTTCCTTCTGTAGGAGTCCAGACTTGAGCCCAGGCTGCCCTATATAGATTAAAGAAATCCTTAGGAGTGGTGTTGGATTCCTGCATCTTCACTTGTAGCTATTAACAACAGTCATTCTATAAGTTTTTGGTCATGATGTGCAAAGATATTAGGCAGAATCGAAAGAAAAAATCATGGAATTTTATCCTTGACTTCCGGTTATGCAAAGAGGCCCAGACTCTGGATGAGATTTTGTGTACAAATGATTTAGTCTCATGAAATAAACCTGAGGGTCTGTGGTGTTCTAAGATAGGATATGAAATGCAAAAAATCAGTCACTTTATTGCCACATAAAATCACCAGCAGTTGCAGATATTTATAAGCTGTCTTTCCTTCCCTCCTGTCCTCTCTAAATGCTAGAACTAGGTGTGCAAATAGCTTCAGTGAGTTTTCCTCTCACTTTGTCAGTGAAGACACAGTCTCAAGAGCCTGTAGTCCTCCCAAAGGTAAGTATAAGAAGCCACGATATGCCCCTTACATCTCTAAGAAGTAATGCCTATTTTTTAAAAAGCCCAAGTTTTGGCTTCTGACATGAATGAATAACTTATTAATGCTAGTTAACAAAAACAGACATCTCCTCACTGGCATTTCATCAAAAGCCACCACACTCTTCATATCAGTCTTAATGACCAGAAAGCCCCTCCACTCCTTTCTCACCACTGGCAACACCTGGGAAAAGTGACCCTTACTTGCAGTAAAAATTAATCTATAAGAACGAATATGCACCCCTATGTTCATAGCAGCACAATTTACAATAGCTAAAACTTGGAAACAGCCTAAGTGCCCATCAGCAGATGAGTGGATAAAAAAACTATGGTATAGTTACACAATGGAATACTACACGGCAATAAAAAAGGACAGAACTCTTACTATTTGCAATAGCATGGATGGACCTGGAGAGTATTGTGCTGAGTGAAATAAGCCCAGGCAGAGAAAGATAAGTATCACATGATCTCACTCATATGTGGAATCTAATAAACCAAATAAATTGATAATCAAAAATAGACCCAGAGTCATAGAGGCATGAACAGACTGTTGAACCTCAGATAGAAGACAAGAGAGGGTCGGTGGGAAGAGATCAACCAATGAACTTGTATGCATATATGCGTAACCCATGGATACAGACAATGGGGTGGTGAGGGTGGGAGGAGGTGGAGAACGGGAGCAGGCTGGAAGAGATTAATGAGAGAAAAAGGAGGACCTATGTAATACTTTCAACAATAAAGATTTAAAAAAACATCATATTAAAAAATACTAAATAAATAAATAAGAATGAAACTTCCATAATATTACAGCTCTCTTGACTCCAAAGATCCTTAAAAACCATCTGAAGATTGCTTCAGTTTATAAATTATTAGCTCCTTCACAAAGGGATCGTTGCCTTGCAGGACTCCTCAGGTCTAAGCCTACATCAGCCAGTTGGCCTTCAGCAAGGAGAAGGAAGGTAAGTGTGCCATCTTGGTGTTGGCAGTGCCAAAGCCACAACTAGGCTACTCTAAGCCTCTGTGTAAAACATCAGCTCCAGATTATCCTGGCACTTAGCTCCTGGAGGCTGGTACCTAATGCCTCCAAGTAAGTGGAAATGAAGTACTGATTTATGCCACAATGTGGATGAACTTAGACAACATTATGCAAAGTGAAAGAAGCTAGACACAAAAAAAACACATATTGTATAAGTCCATTAATTTAATGGGTAAAAGTTACCTTTTTAAATGATGAAAATGTTCTGGAACTAGATAGTGAGGATGATTGCATATCATTGTACTAAATGCCACTGAATTATACACTCTAAATAGTTATTATGGTAAATTTTACATTATGTGTATTTTGCCACAATAAAAAAGAAAAAAATGAATTAATCTTTTAGTTCCGCTTCTCGAAATCCTTTGTTTCTTATTGATATTTAGTTATGTATCCCTTGTGTTTGTATATCCTCTTATTTATTTAAACATGTTAAACACATTTTAAAATAGTTTGCATCTGATAATAAGTCTGTAGAGATCTACAGATTTATTTTTTGTTTGTGCTAATGTGGCTTTTAAATTGATAGGACTTTAACTGTGAGACCCCTCCAGAAAGGAAAGGATGAGATTTGCTTTTGCCACAAGTCTGGGTTTGCTACCAGGACTGAATTGGACTATGCTGATAGTGTTCATTTGAACTCCAAAGCCACATAAGGGTAGGCTTGTGATTGTAAACATAAAGGGACACTATTAAGAAAGTGAAAAGAGGGGAGGCAGGGAAGGGTGGGTGGGAAGAGATCAATCAATGAACTTATATACATATATGCATAACCCCTGGACACAGACAATGGGATGGTGACAGCCTGGGGTGGGGGAGGGAATGGGAGTGGGCTGAAAGAGATTAATGGGGGGAAAGGAGGACCTATGTAACACTTTCAACAATAAAGATCAAAAGAAAAAAAAGAAAGTGAAAAGAAAACTTACAGAATGGAAGGGACTATTTGTAAATCATAAAGAGTCTAGTATCCAGAATATAAAAAGAACTCTTACAACTCTATAACAAAAAAACAAACACCCAATTAATAACTGGGGAAAATATTTGAACAGACATTCCTCAAAAATATACAAATGATCAACAAACAAATTAAAAGATACTCAATATCAATGGTCATTAGAAAAATGCAAATGAATACCACAATGATAACACTTGACACTTATCAAGATGGCTATAATTTTTTTAAAAAATAGAAAATAAGTGTTGGCAAGAATGTAGATAAATTGGAATCCTTATACATTGCTGATAGGAATGTAAAATGGTATATATATCTGCTGTTGAAAACAGTTTGGCGCTTCCACAAAAAATTAAACATAGAATTAGCAAATGATCCAGTAGCTCCATTCCTAATACATACCCAAAAGAATTAAAACCATATTCAGACAAAACTTTTTTGAATGTTCAAAACAATCACCAAACAGTATAAATGACTAAAATGCCCATCAGCTGGTGAATGGATAAACAAAACACGGTATACCTGTACAATGGAATATTATTCAGCCATATAAAGGAATGAGGTACTGGTAGAACATGGATGAACCTCAAAACCACAATGCTAAGTGAAAGAAATCAGACACAAGTGGCCATATGTTCCATGATTTCAATTATATGAAATATCCAGAACATGTAATTCCACAAAGATAAAAAGTACATTAGTGTTTACCAGTGGCTGTAAGAAGTGAGAGGGACTAGGAAATGACTGCTAATGGGTACAGACTTTCTTTATAGGATGATGAAAATGTTCTGGAATTAGATAACAGTGATGGCAGCACAACATTGTGAATATACTAGAACTGACAGTATAGTATATTTAATTTTTAAAAATCATAATAGCTACCATTATTGAGCATGTTATCTCAACAAAGCATCATTCTAGAAAGATTCAAATCCTAGGCCCAACACTTACTAGCTAGGTACCTTTAGGCAAGTTACTTAACCTCTCTGTGACTCAATAAGGTCATCCATAAAATGAGGATAATACCAGTAGCAGTATCTACCTCCATAGGGCTATTATCAAATTAAATGTGTTAATATACAGAAAGCACTGTGAACAATATTTGACACATAGTAAGAATTAGCCAAATGTTAGCTATAGTAATAATTTCAATTAATCCTCACAACAACCCCATTAAGTAGTTAGCAATAGTTATTCCCATTTTACAGATGAGAAAACTAAGGCTCAGGGAGAATAAACAACTCACAAGATTAGCCAGCTAGCAAGGATTTAGTCACCAGCAGTCTGGCTTCAGAGTCCCCGCTCTCAACTATTGCCATGCTCTACCTCACATAAATCTGGTATATCATTTGTCAAACCCTTGAATTCATAGCTAGTTTTGTCTAGGATGAAGTTCAGTTAGGTATTTAAGGTTTTCAAAAAGTGAATCAATTTAAGTAAATACGTTAAGTAAACATTACCATGGCTGGTATCCAGGTTTGTGAGGGAGACATGACTGACTGAGACTTACAAAACAGTACAGTACAAAAACCATGGAAATCTAAGATGTGACAGAACACACCTGAGCTGTTACCAACGTACTAGCTGGCCACTGCACACCATGCTTAAAACCTGCATGATTCTCTTATGTAATATCTCAATCCAGGTCAAAATTGTTCACCAGGTATCTAGCCAAAAGGAGAGGGAAACCTGTGGAACTCAGCAAGAGCCAGCCTGCAGAAACATCTTGATTAAAGTCAGAGAGGTGCTGTGGGGTTGACATCTTTTTGAAAGTGAATTGGTTGCAATGGTAAATAGGATTTTTTTTTTTTTTTTTTTTTAGTTTCCCCTTTTGAGAGTTCATTATTGGTGTATAAAATGCCATGGGCCAGGGGGTAGGCGTGGGGGGTGGAGAGGGTCAATATGGGAGAAAAGGAGAACATCTGTAATACTTTCAACAATAAAGATAAATTAAAAAAATAAAAAATAAAGTGAATTGGTCATCCAACCATCTATTTGCTAGTTTCCTACTCACCGCCCTCTGGACTTCTCCATTAGGCACAGTAGTCACAGTAACTACGACTTTTAGGAACCCATGAACATTTGTTAATTTCTTTTGAAATCAAAATAAAAAATAATATAATGAAGCCCATATTATATTTACCTTTATACCAACACCGTTGTAAAATATAATTTTAAAAAATTATGACCATGGGCAAGTTGCCAGACTTTCCTGGAGCTTAGTTTTGCATGTGTGGGTAAAAGGGGCGGGGGACGGGGGACGGGGAGGAGAAAAAAAAATTTAAAAAAATTTTAAAAAAAGACAAAGGTAAGAGAAATTATTTACAGTGCCAAGCAGAGGGCCCATTATTAGGAGTTATTCTTATAATATGAAGGGCATTGAAGAACCTTAGGAGTCTTCAATGGTAGCCTGGCTTTTATTTTATTCAGTAAATAATTCTACAAAAAGGGAAGGGGAGGGGAAGAGGTGGTAGTGAAGGCGAAAACGCTTTCCAGGTCTACTTTGCAGTAAAGAGCGCAGCGATCTAGCTCAGCAAATGTTACATGCGCCAGGTTGAAAGAAGGCGCCCCCGCCCCCCACCCCCACCCCCACCCCCCACCCCCCACCCCCACCCCACCATGCAGCATGCATTCTTGGATGCACTAAGCATTTGGCAGGTTTCTACACTCGCATTCTGACGAGGGTTCATTACTAAAAATCTGAAGTCCTTGGAGCTTTCTCGGGAGGCACGTGGGGTTTCCTGCAACACGCATCTGCTCCTCCAAACCCACCCCTAGACCCTGGCTCCCAAAATGCACGGAAACTGATTTTAAAAACCCTGTGCCATCAGCCTCCAAGCTAATCATTTCATCTTAACCACTAGCTCGATATGCGAGTTGGGCGCGGTTTTTCAGCCCAGACAGTCCTATAAATGGCTCACCAGTTTCTGGAAGGGGAGAGTCGCGCTAGAGCCCAGTACAAAATTTACTAATAACTTCGCTTCAGCGTACTTGGCTGCTGAGGGCTCCACGCTTTCCTCCACCTTACTTCTCTTTTCGAAAGCAAGGGAGTCCCGCGCGTTCGCTGGCTGCACCACTTGGAGGGGTGGGCGGAGGAATATTCACTAGACACTTCTCCAAGAGCTCCGAAAACTACTGCGAATTCTTTCCCTCCTCCCGCCTCACAACACGGCTTTCACAGTCCAGCGAGCCCATTCCTCCGATCAAACACTTGGTCTGAGTTGGAAGTAGTCAGTTAAGCTGCAAATTGGAATCGCCGTTTTTCACTCAAGCACCACTCTTGTACACTCTCGCCGCCCTATTTTATTGAAACACCCGGTCTGCGAGGGCTACCCCCTCTGTTTCCACAATCACGGAGAGAGGTACGGAGTCTGGATGGCGCGAGCGCAAACATTTTGAACTTTCAGAAGGCAACAATGTACATTTTTACATTGAGTCGGCAGCTCACGACTAGATGCTGCGGCTAGAGCCTCATTTGGACCCGGGGATCGCAGGAGCACCAACGCAGACTCTGCAGAAGCTCGAGATTTCATCAACAGCTCTCTAGACATGAGATCTTATTTAGGGGGCAATTGCTGTGATGACGAAGAACTGCGTGGTGAGTGCCTAGACGGAAAAACCGTTCTGTGAACTCGAGGAGAGGGATTTCCCTGGGCGGGACGTGGGCAGGGTGCTGCGAGGCAGCCGCCACTACTCCTCCACAACGGCCCCTTGCCGCCGCCAGCCCACCACCGTGGGCGCCAACACCCTGGTCACTCCCTTTTGCTTACACCCCTCCTTAGATGTGCCGCCTACCGAAACAGGGGGAGACCAGGAGGGTACAGGGTCTGAACCTGAGCGTGGAGCCGCAGCGCAGAACAACCTTGGCGTGGGAGAGCCCAGGCTCTTGAACAACGAAGCCCGTCCGGACGGCGGTGGGGGCGATGGTGAGGGCGTTGGCGGCGATGGTGAGGGCGTTGGCGGCGGCGGGGGAGTCGCCGGCGGCGGCGGCGGCCAGGAGTTCCAGCAGCAGCAAATGGAGCCTGCCCCCCCAGCCGAGGCTGGTCCACAAGTCGCGGGGAGGAATCCGCGCCGCTACCGAACCGTGTTCACCGCGTTGCAGCGGCGAGAGCTGGAGAACTTATTCCGTCGCTGTCAGTATCCCGACATTTTCGCACGGTGAGTGGCTTGTTCGGGAGGCACTGTTCTCCAGGGGGGGCTCGGGCTCATACTGGGGAACCTTAGGCTCTTCCTCAGGACCCTTTCCCACCTCTTCTGAACCAAAAGCCACTAAAGGGGCTCATGGGTGCTGGGGTCTGCCCTTGCTTTCTGGTGTTGGTCCGTTGTCTACAAGGCTTTCGGGGTTGTGGAAACCGGAGCAGTACTTGAGTGAAGAGAGTAAGGCGGAATCTAATTAATCCTGCTTTTATTTCAAATTTTGGTATTGTGCTTATCATTGATTTTTGCGTAATTTTTATAATTTGAATATTGCATGAAAGTATTTATCGTGATAACTTTTGTTTTTTGCAACCTTATATTTCGTTACACGAGAGCGCGCCACTGCCTCACCCCAGCCAGTAACGCCCCGCCACCGGGAGGGTTGTTGGTGTGAAGTTTAGGGGCGCCCTTTCTGGTTCCTCTGTATTCAGCCTTCACCCACCAAAGAGCAAAATAGAATTTCTCTTGATGCTCCCAGGAAAATGGTTTGGAGTTTCTCCTTGAGAGTTTAGGCTCCCTTTTATAATAAACAAATAATCTGGTTAAAAACGCCACTTTAAAGGTGTTGTTTTTATTTTTACCGAGGGACTTCCCATGAGAAGATTTCCAGGATTGTTTTCTGCTGTTCCACAAACAGAAAATTTGATTGAGTTATATTTAACTAACAAACACACTATTATATTCCCTTTTCCTATCTTATTTAACAGACAAGTTATCCATCGGAAAATTCTCCTTAAAGCAAGCCTCAAGCTGCATTAGAGACAATTGCACTGGGCGGAGGGGATAGAAATAATGTACATGATATATTTTATTTTATCCACAACTCCAAATACTGAACATTTGCAATTTTCCCCCACAGAGAGCAGATTGCGAGACACCTGAATTTGACTGCAAAGAGAGTACAGGTCAGTGAATCTTACAAAAACAGTTGGCATGGCAGCCGTTGTAAAACATGCTTTAGGTTTTGTCCTGTACATTAATTCTCAAGTTGGTGTATTTTGTTGTCTTTTCTATTTTAGCAAATAAGTCCTGAACATTGAGCGCTTTGAGGACTAAAAATGGAATAAGTAAGCTCGAGTTTATGAAAATTGCTCATTAACAGAGAAAATAATTTCCTAAAGGGGGGAAAATAACACACACACACACACACACACACACACACACACACACACCAATAAATAAAGTTCACCTTCTAACACTGGTATCCTTTAGGAAGGATGTTAGCCCTCCCTAAAGAAATATTTCTGTGTAGAATCATATTGGGCTCAGTCCCACCTGGGAAATATTAAAATTAATGCGCTGAAGAGCTAGGTTATAAGAAGTTTCAACTGTAATAAATTATTTAAAATATTTAAAACCAGCCCTAGCCGGTTTGGCTCAGTGGATAGAGCATTGCCCTTCCTGGTCCGGGCTCCTGTAGGAGGCAACCAATCGATGTGTTTCTCTCACATTGATGTTTCTCTCTGTCTTTCCCTCTCTCTTCCAATCTCCCTAAAAACCAATGGAAAAATATCCTTGGGTGAGGAATAACAAAAAACAAAAAAATAATTAAAAAATATTTAAAACCAGGCTAAATGAGTGGATTTATAAATACTTAGACATTGGCATGAGAGAGTAATTCACACACAGAACATACTATGTAACTAATGTATATTTAAACTGAGATGGGGAGGGTGTGTAGCTTAAAAGTACAAGTAACTAGTCCTCCTGTTTTTAAGTGTTTTTTTCAAAACAGTGTAAAGAGAGTCAGCCTTAAATTTTAATTTTTTGGAAGACTTTAATGTTAGCCTGAAAACATTGCCAAAATACAGTAATTATGTTGGTAATGGGAAAAGGTTTGCAAGCTTTAGAAAACTATCTTTAAAAAGAAAACAAAAAATAAATAATTTTTAATTTTTATGTATATATGTACATATTTTATTCTGTATTATATTGTGTATATGTATACAGTTAAAGGATAGCTATAAATATTTTGTAAAAATGAGATACTCTTTATATTAAAACATATTCCATTTAATAATTTACTTTTATTTGAATTCAAAACAAAAAAATTATTGTGAAATGGGAAGAATTGTTGAATTTTAAATAAATGTGTCTTTACCACGACATATAATAAAATATTCCTTTAAGAACAGAGAAAAGAAAGGGAAGGGAGGGTGGGAGGGAGGAAGGGAGAGAGAGAGAATGAGAATTAAGTGGCTGGAGATTTTTAAAAGCTACATGTTATAGTTTTTAGCTAGTAGAATTAATTCTTACTAAGAAAGATGAGAGTATTAACATTTATGCATTTTCTCCTATCACTTCTTTTGTTTCCTGATTTTTAAAAGTTACACTATGATTATTTTTCATTTTCCGGGTTTATAACATTCATGTTTAGTTATAAAAATATATTTCCCATAAAATTTTTTGTTCTTATAATTCTTTCTTTCAATTTCTTTTCTGCTCTTTTTTAATTTTATTTGTACATTTCAGCCAGGGATGTGACTTTTTCAATGGGCATGGTCTGTACCAGCTTCATTAAAGTAAAAAAATATTTTGGGGAAAAAAAGTGATCTGGCCAGGCAGCTCAGTTGGCCAGAGCATGGTGCAGATGTGTCACTGTTACAGAGTCAGTTCATGGCCAGTGCCCAAGCAATAATCAAGGAATGTAGGCAAAAATGAGTTAAAAAAATCAACCTCTCTCTCTCTCACCCCCATTTCTCTAACCCTAAAGGCCTATTAATAAAAAGAGGGGCCTGTGTGGCTCAGTTGGTTGGAGTGTTGTTCCGTGTACCAGGTCACAAGTTCCATCCTCACATGGGTCATGTAAGAGAGGCAACTAATTGAGGAATCTCTCTCACATTGATGTTTCTCTGGCACTCTCTCTCCCTCCCTCTCTTAAAAAAAAAATAGACATCATACAACTGTAGGAGGGACTATACCATTATTTGTGAGAAAGTTTTGCCTGATAAATGAATCTAAATCTCATCAGAGTTCCAAAGCATCTATTTACAGAAACTATAAGCAATTGAGAAAACTCTGAAGAATAATCTGGTCAATTTAATATTTCAACTTGATTGTACCACTGGATAGCCATTTAGCTGCTGAAACACTAACTCTGGGTGTGACTGTGAGATTTCTGGGAGAGATTAGTATTTGAATCTGTTGAGAAAAGCAGACAGCTCCCCACATGTCAGTGGGCAGCATCCATCCACTGACGGCCTGAAGAGAACAAGCACCTGGTAAGGCTGCATTCACTCTCTGCTAGACTCACTGCCCCATCCTCTCACCCTTTACAAGAAAATAAATTTAAAAAATAAATAGTTTTAAAAACTTTAATGTAGAAGTATGTAAATTAAGAGTCTCTTTTAGAAATATACTAGAGCAGTGATGGCAAACCTATGACACTCATTTTTTGGTTGATTTTTCTTTGTTAAATGGCATTTAAATATATAAAATAAATATCGAAAATATACATCTTTGTTTTACTATGGTTGCAAATATCAAAAAATGTCTATATGTGACACGGCACCAGAGTTAAGTTAGGGTTTTTCAAAATGCTGACACGCCGAGCTCAAAAGGTTCGCCATCACTGTACTAGAGGCCCGGTGCACAACATTTGTGCACTGGGGGTGAAGGGTGGGGGGTGAGGTGTCCTCAGCCCTGCCTGTGCCCTTTAGCAGTCCGGGAGCCCTCGGGGGATGTCTGACTGGAGCGGACCTAAGCCACAGTCAGACATTTCCCACCTCTGCCACTGTGCTCACCAGCTGTAAGCCTGGCTCAGGGCTTCTCGCTGCGCAGCACTCCCCTGTGGGAGCGCACTGACCACCAGGGGGAAGCTGCTGTGTTGAGCATCTGCCCCCTGGTGGTCAGTGCCCATCATAGTTACCAGTCGTTCCACCGTTCAGTTGACTTGCATATTACCCTTTTATTATATATATAATGAAAAGTTTACAAGTAAACTCATAGAGATTTCCTGCCCAGAAATGGCAAAAGGCTGGTATGACTATAAGGAAAAGTTGCAAAAAAATTAGTTATAGAATACTAGTGACCAGATGCACGAAATTTGTCCACATTAAAAGGGGATTAATTAGAGGAAATATTTTAATATTGCTATTTGCCCTTTCTCTATAACTGAAGTGTCAGGGATGAAAGAAAAGTAGTAAAATGTATATGAAAATCTTCCTCCTGTCAGAGTCTGGGGTGTGCCCAGGGACCCAGAGTCAAGTCCCCGCCCACCCATGGCACCTCAAAATTGCGAGAGACCCAGACCCAGCTGGCCCCACCCCCATTGGGTGAGATCCAGACCTGGCCAACCTCACGCTCCTCGGGCTGTGCTGGGCAGGGAGCGCAGCCTCAGGTCGCCCAGCACACCATCAGGTTCCCCGACCAGGGGCAGGGCCCACAGCCTGAGGTCCCTCAGCCCAGCACCAGGGTGGTGGGCACGGCCTGTGGTCCCCCGGCCAGGCCCAGTGCCATGCAGCCTCAGGTCCCTGGCTCTCTTCTAGCCAAGAAGGTTTCTCCTACTCCCTTCCTTAAGTTTCATCCATTTCCCTTCATCTCAGAGCTCTCAGATCCATTCCATCTCCTTTCTTCCTCACAGTTGTTTCAAACTGGTCCCCTTTCTCCACTCCAAATCCATTATCTGCTTCCCTGTTTCCACATCCCATCCCAGCCAACAAGTCTCCCATATAGAAATTGAGAAAAGACCAAGGCTAGCATTAAAGTGCCACCTCCTTGTAGGTTGTGTAGGCTGGATTTCAGGTCTGATTTCAGTCTGCCTGTGTCATTGGGGATGGGTTTTTTGATCATCTGTTCCTCCAGAGACAGATGCAGTCAGGAAAATAGCAACAGCTTCCCTTTCAGTTTGGTGTCAGCATACACATGAATTTAGGGAAACCTCTTGGAACCTCTGGGGCCTGCTCCTTTGAGTGAATCCCTGAAGTGTGTCTCCAAGAGGAGTCTCTGAAGCCAGTCTCCTACCAGTTAAATCTTTCTTTCAATTTTATTTTGTACTAGTTTCAGGTGTACAGCTTAGGGGTTAGACAATCATATACTTTACAAAGTGTTCCCCCCTGACATTTCCAGTACCCCAACTGGCACCATACATAATTATCACAATATTATTGACTATATTTTCTATGCTTTACTTACATCTCCATGACTACTTTGAAATATCAATTTGTTGTCCTTAGTCCCTTCACCTTTTTCACCCACTCCCCCAACCCCGCTCCCCTCTGGCAACCCCGAGTTTGCTCTCAGTGTCTATGAGTCTGTTTCAGTTTTGTTTGTTCATCTATTTTGTTGAAAAAGAACAATTTTGAACAAAGTTCCAGTGGCCTAAGAAGGAGTGAAAAGGTAGAGAAGAACTGTATACATTCAAATATATGCATTGCAGATGCTACACAAATTCAAGTTTATGAAACTACCAAATGCAGAAGTAAGAAAGTTTTAACATACAAGATTTTTTCTTTTCCTTTTTGGTGGTATTATTTTGAAAATGTAGAGGTGGGTTTTCTGGAATTTTATTGGTTGTAGGGTGCTCTCACTTCAGTCCAGATTCTTACCTGTATTAATTTAAAATATTTTTCATTTACTCAGGCAGTGATTACTAATGTGTAGGTCATGGGATCAAAAAAAGCAACTATTTGAGGTCAGAGAAAACCATAGCTACATCAAAAAACTATATATATACAAAAAATGTATACACTCTTTAACGGTTGATAACTCAATTTGGAAAATGAAATGTATTTTAATAAACATTGTCTTTATAATTATTCACTGTGTGTATACAAATGGCTTAGTAGCTTGTGCATGCATGGAAACATGCTGCACATCTGTCAGTGATGTACAGAAAAGCAGCCCAGCAAATCAGGCCCCACCGAGCCACCGAGTGCTGGCATCATAGTACCACAGGCTGGACTATCACTCAGGCTCTCAGGTAGGGAGGATGAATCCTCCACTTCCTCAGGCAAAGTAAACTCAGGGGAAAAGAAAGACAAGGCTCGGTGGGTTGCTTTTCTCCCTCCCTGTGTTCACAAGTCCTCTCAATGAATTTCTGAAGAAAAAAATGATCCAAGAAACACAAGTAAGGAAAAAAATCTGTTCTCATATAATTCCAAACTCTGTGACATGAATTTCCCTCAAGAAACTTAATAGACACTGTCCTGCTCTCTTTTATTCAAATAGAGTAACCTGTTTTATGAAACTAATATTGGGAATATGGACCTAATAGCAACCCATACCAGAATTTGCCAGATGTGGGCTTTGCTTATGTTTAGAAAGGTTTGACAGCAGGTACTTTTGAATCATTTCAAAGTGAGCATTATTACACTGGCCTTCAGACTATACATTCTTGCAACAAAGGGATCCAAATCCTAAGGTGGGAGAGAGAAAAGGTGGCATTAGGTGGAGAGAAGAAGCCCTTTGTCTCACTTAAATTTTGCAGCTTGGAAACTTCCAAAAAAATTGAATGCGCTGGAAACCCCATTAACTAGTATGCTAAAAGGACAGTAAAGTCTAATTGTCAGCTTTTGGTCTGTTTCTTTCTTAATAGTTGGCTAGCACTTAGGGAGGAGCCTCTTGTGATCTCTAACCCCACATTGTTGATGAATATCTTCCTAAAATGCATAATTGGAATGATGGGAATCAGGATGCCCTGGTTAAGAAATGGAACTGGTAGAGCCTAGGGCACCACACCAGTCTGGGTAACAGCAGCCCCTGCCCATCTAAGATCCTGAAACTATACCTAGAGACAAATGAGCTGACCTTGGCATGAGCCTAGGAGTGACTGGAAGGTAGGGCAGATTGTAGTATACAAAATTGTCAGTGGTGACCATGAGATGCCCAATCTCTTATCTGGGGAAAGGGATTTTGAGTTTAGTGAATTTGGATTCAGTTAGGCTAAACTTTTCCTTAACACTAATGGCTAAAATATCAAGGCAGTGTTTAGCAACTCTCAAGTCCCAGCAAGACAAGCCACAAAGTCCCTAGGACCCCATGATCAAGCCTCCCTTACATACCACCTATTTAATTCTTAAGAAGTGTCAGAGAAAGAATGATCCCTTAAACATCATTGAAAGAACACTTCTGTCTAAAAGGGCAATGTGTGTGTGTGTGTGTGTGTGTGTGTGTATTCAGATGGCTTAGTAGCTTGTGCATGCATGAGTGCAGTGATGGAAACATGCTGCACATCTGTCAGTGATGTACAGAAAAGCAGCCCAGACTGAAGATGGACTTTTTGAATAGGAAATGGCTTCCCTACGTATGACTTTAATCAGCATGACACCTTTATGTCATGCTGAACTTCACCCTCCTCTACTTCAACCAGGGTGACACTATTCCTGGGGAGAAGAGGTTGGAGGCAGCTGGACAGCTGATGGTCCAATGTTTCTTTACCCTATTACCAAACAGCATTAACAGCAGAACCCTGGTGCAGTTCGTCAGTTATAACTGTATCAAAGACCTAGAAAAAAAAACCACTAAGGAATACTAAAAAGAAGAGAGACAAATACTAAAGAGAAGAGAGAAAAGCAATGTGCCAAGCTTTGGACCAGGCAAGGCTCATTAAGAGTTAGCTGAAGGAGAAGGTGTGCTGTTTACTTCCCTGAGTTATTTTAGCAATAAAGAAATAGCTTCTCCTGATGCAGTGTAAAATCTCAATGGCAGAGTGGCATGTTGTGTGTTTTCTATTATGATATTAACTTTTCAATATACTAAATCAATCCCTTTTTTCCCTCTCACTCAAGGTTTGGTTTCGGAATCGAAGGACCAAGTGGAGAAGAGAATACAGGGAAATGATGTACAGAAATATGGTCCGCAACGCCATGGCCCCCCCTGGAGGTGCAATCTATAATGGGCCCTATGCGGCCATCGCTGTTTTAGAGCCTGCATTGAGATGTGTTCCTCTGGTGCCGTTTCCAATTATGCAACCAGGGCCACCCCTGCCACCTGGGCCACCCCTGCCACATGGGCGACCCCTGCCACATGGGCCACCCCTGCCACATGGGCCACCCCTGCCACATGGGCCACCCATGATGCCTGTGCTACACCCACAACCTGTGGTTCCCATTGCTCTTGCTCCAGTAAATGTGGCATGGGCCCCTGTTGTTGGTGGTAATTTCCCAGGTCCCTTTCACTGAAGTATGATGTTCAAGACAGTTTTCCAAAGTATTTTTCTGCCTTATATAAACTGCATAGCACATCAAAAGTAATTTGTTAAATGAGCTTAGTAAATGAAAATTTCAGTGCCTATTGTTATTGTAAGTTACATTGCATTTTCAATAAAAACACAAGTTAACAATATATTGGTTGTGAGTGACAAGTGGGATAAGTAAAGTATGCATGGAAATAGCTAAGGGAATGCCATTCAAGCATAAGGAGACCTCCTTTCATGTCATACATAGCCTTGAGTGATCAATAGGCTATGCACATCACAAAGTTCTCCAAGTAATCATGGCGGGTTTACACTGACCACAAATTTTACTTCCACATCTCCTCCTCCCAACATCTTCACTCCCACCCTGCTCCATTGGGAGCACATACATGTACAAGATGAGGAAGGGTGAGTCTCCAGTGAAAAAAACTATTTCCAGGCAAGGCCATGTTCTTTTCATGCCAAGGATTCAACAGCCATGGACTCTAAGGGAAACTTTCTAAGAGTCTACTCACGAGACTTTAAGGGAAAGTGGTGGTCAAACATACATCCATACTCTCCAAATTCTATCACTGCCCTCTATGTTGTGGAGGTGATAGAATAGGAACCATTCTGGTTCAGAGACTACATTAAGATGAGAAAAAGGCTCTTTATTTTCATACCCCCAGGCCAAGCGAACCTATTATTATAGCATCCCCAGCACAGAGGTGGACAGTCAGACATCAAGTGTATTTGGCACCTTCAACATCCAAGAGATGACCCCCTGAACTGTTCCAGAATAAGCAGTTATTGAACAAAAGCAGACCTTTGTTTTCATGCTGTCTTCATGTAAAATTGCTAGGAGAGAAAGAAAAACCAGCAGGTGGGGAAAGGAGTCCAGGCCTATTAGTTTTAAAACATTATTTTCAGTAGAACTTTGGCTTTTGCTCAATCTCTAGCAATACACAGTAATGTTATGAATATAGTCATGCTGGGAAATGACTGGTATAAGCATTGGTTTTTTAAATTTCCATGAAATACCTTTTTTCATCCCTTTACTGCCAGTTTGAGTGGGAATTCCCTTTTAATCTCTAAATTTGGGCCTTTATCAAAGGATTTCTCATTTTTAAGTGAATGTATATAATCATACCTGAGCTGGTTACCCTCACAATTCTGGCGATGCTGACTCTGATTCAAGAACTTTGCTAACAGAGAAGTGGATCTACTTAATGTTAATGGGTGTTATTGTGATTGTCTGGAACAGCTGTACATTCCATCTAGAGATGTAATCAAGACAACAAGGTGTTCAAATAGCCAATACTCAAAATCCTTTCACTATAGTAAAATGATACGGTATATTTTTCTTATTCTAAAGTTTATTTTCTCTTCCCTCCCTCTGTGCTGTAACAAATTGAATGATAACAAGTAGCTCATGTATAGTCTTTTTCATTGGATTTGGTAGTGAGGGTCTGTTGGTGATCATGGCATTCTGCAGCACCTCTTGGATGCTGATCAAATTCTCCCTTCTAAAATGAAAGCAGTCCATGATATAAAATAGAGAGAAAGGGAAGCATCTTATTCCTTTCTTTCTGTTTTAAAACCATGAGAAGAATATATTTTTTCATAATCATAGAACTCCCACTTGTTTTCCTACCTGGCGAGAAAGTCTGTCCTAAATGTCGCCTGTAGCCCAGACCACTCAAAATTAAAAGAGTGTGCTGGCTTTCACCTCAGAACTCCTGAGGAAGCACCTAGCTAGCTAATTGAAAGCGGGAATCAGACTACATTTCCCATGAGCCCACGCGCCTCTTCGCCCACACAGGTTGATCTCTGTGGACGGTGGCTGGAACAGGACAATAGATTTCATGTCAGGAATAAATGCTCTCACTGTAGCTCTGGTACACAAGAGGAAGTGGTACTGAGTGCATGCTGAGAAGTGAGAAAGCCACTTAACGGAGCCGCAACCAATAGAGCAAGAGCCTTGCAGCACTGGGCCAGACTTTGACTATTGCCAGCGTTGGTATTTCACTCCAGTTGATGTAGCCCAACACCACCACTGGAAAGATCTCAACAAAGGAGACCTACTGCTGAAACTCATTGTGGAAGTTGCGGTCAATAAATCAGTCACTGGTTTAATCCAAACACCAGAGACATCCACAAGCACTTAGATCCGCTAGACTAGGAGCTGTCTCGGTAAAAATATCGCTACGACATACGTCTCATATTTTGCTGCCTGCGGATTCCTCTAAGATTTTTATGGTTTTCTGTCTTACCTTTAAGTCCTTTACCTATTTTGAGTTTATTTTTGTGCATGGTGTAAGTTAGTGGTCTAGTTTCATTTTTTTTTTTTTTGCATTTATCTGTCCAATTTCCCCAACACCATTTTTTGAAGAGACTGTCTTGACTCCATTGTATGTTCTTGCCTCCTTTGTCAAACATTAATTGAGCATAATGGCTTGGGTCGATTTCTGGGTTCTATGTTCTGTACCATTGATCTATATGTCTGTTCTTGTGCCAGTACCAGGCAGTTTTGAGAACAGTGGCTTGGTAATGTTAGGTTAGGTGGCTCAGGAGGCGGCGCAAGAAATAGAGTCCAGTGAATCAGAAAAGAAAGGAAAAGGTTTATTCTGCGTCCCCGGGAGACCCACGTACCCCCAGGACAGGGCACGTGGATTCACGCCAACAGGGAGGGGGGCACTTTTTTTATACTGCAGTTGGGTGAGGGGCGGGGACATGAGCTGAGGAATTCTCTGCTGCAGGGGATGGGCGGGGGTATTCAGAAGAAGTCCGTATCTGTGTGGGGGTATGTGGATTCAGGGAGAAGAAGCTGGTATCTGTGTCTGGCACGTTGATCTGTGAGAAATCCCAGGGGAAGTCCATTGTCTCATCACATGTCTGCATGTATCTGATCCTGGGCTCTCTCCGACCTAACATCCCGGCCTTTTGGTGATAAGGGACAGAGACTCATTCTGACTGCTTCCAGCTGGCTAAGGGTGATGGAGGTGGGGGGGGGCGTTTAAAGGCCAGGGTTAGGCAGAGGCAGGTCGGAGGGCAGCCGAGCGTAGGGATGGAGCAGGAGCTGATTCACAGTCACTCGTGACATCTCTGCGATCTGGGAGCAGATGAACTTGACGAGGCAGGGGGCTAGGAGAAAAAAGACACAGATGAGAATCAGGGGCCCTATCATGGGTAGGACCCAGGTGGCTAAGGGGCTTTGGAACCAGCCGGAAGGAGAGTTGTCCTGGAAGTGTCCTGCATGTAGTTCTTCACTCAGCTTAGTCAGGGTCTGTACGTTTACGTTTTGCTCCACTACTCCGGCTCGATGTAGTAACAGCATTCTTCCTGAAGGAATATACAGGTTCCTCCTTTTTCTGCAGTCAGAAGGTCTGAGGCGAGCTGGTTCTGTAGGGCTTCCTGGGCTATTGATGTTACTTGCTGCTGTAGGGAGGCTAAAAGAGGCGGTAGTAGACTCCAGGGCTAACTGGAGCTTGTCATTAAAGTACTGAGCAGTGACCAGACTGTTCCCGAGGGCCCCCCAGTGAGGCCTACCAAGGTAGCGATACTCACCCCTAACCTGACAGTGAGGAAGGCAGCCCAGTGTGTCCAGGGGTGGGATGGAGGGAGCAGCCAGGCGAGCTCCGACTCTCCATACAAGGTTAGTTGGGGAACTACTGTGACCACGAAGCAAGGCCCGGGGTCAGAGGAGTTCATGAAGTTCCTTAAGGTGCCTTTGCACCAAAAGAAGGTACCTGGGCTGGCCTTGGTGGGGCTGGATGCAGTGTAGTTCTGGGTGCAATTCCACGTGACTCGCCCTCCGGTTACCGGATTACTGGTCTGCTGGCATATCCCTGGGGGCAGGATGGGCTCTGGAGTTTCGGGTTCCCAAAGGGGAATGCCAGCCACGGGAGGCTGAAATTCACCTTTCCCTTGGGTTCTTGGAGAAGTCCTGAGTGGGACGGCAGCCAGCAAAGACCTGCCGGGTGACTTGTTTGCCATTCTGGTAGTAGGTTTCACGGACCTTGAACCTCCACACATAAGCGGGTGGGGGTGGGTGTAGGTTTCTCAGGGCCGGGAGGAGAAGAAGGGGGGGGAGGGCGACTAAGGCGGACCTTAGTGGGGCCCAACACCTCACATTTATAGATGTCATGTTGCTCCGGGTTCCTCTTGAGTCTGGAGAGGTGGTGGCAGGACAGGTCGTCAAGCTGGGGTCGCCAAGCAGCTTGGCCGCAGTGGGGGCTGTGAGGATTACAGTGTGAAGTCCCATCCACCTAGGCTCCAAGGCTTGTGGTTGTAGGTTCTTAAGGAGGACCAAGTCACCAGGGTGAAGGGCTGGTCTTGGGAGTCCTGGTCGGTCGGCTCTGGCTTGGGCAGAAACCTGTTCTCATGTTCTCGGGGCAATTGCCTGGTTAAAGACAGATATGGGAGATACGTACCCAGGGGAGGGGGATCAGTAAGAAGACGGTGGTTGAGCAAGAAGAGTCAAAAGGGCTCAAGAAAATGGGGCTCCTTGGTGTAGCCGGAGTTTGGTCAGGGCCATGGGCAGGAGGTCCGGCCAGGAGCTGCGAATTTCTAGAGAGAGTTTAGTTAGATGGTTCAATAGGTTGGAATTGAGTGGCTATGACGAGGGTTCGAGCCAGTGACAGAAATCCAGCAGGATGTAGAGGAGGAGGGACTGATGTCAGAGAGTAGATGGAAAGTTGTGTTGATGAGAGTGGGCATAGGAGTAGGTCCAGGGTTCGTAAATAGAGAGTGACACTAGAGGATTTCCCATCCAGACAGTAGAATTGATGACTCCCTCATCATTCTGTGTCTGTTTCACCTGAAAATATGAAAAACCTGAGCAAAATTGGAGGGTCCCTTGCCAGGTAAGAGCCTGTGAGGAATGATGGGTCATCCGGTCCTGGATGGTGTCGCCGAATCTTCTTCGGGGATGGTGGGAGGCACTCGGTGAGCCTGAGAGGTAGGTATTGCAGCGAAAGTGGGAGGAAATGTTAGAATGTGCTGATATCCAAGGGAAAATGGAAGGAGCAGTGGAAGCCAGGGACCTGGAGGCTGGAGAAAAGGCGGGGAGAGGGAGGGAGCAGGTCGCGCAGCCTGTTCCCAGGCCTCTAGCCGCTTGGATTTTAAAACTGCCGCATTTTTTCCTTTGGGAAGGGTGAAGGGGGATGGGGCGAGGTCAGAGCAGTTTTCAGTTCAGAGGAGGGGACAGTCGTGGCGGAGAGAGGGAGAAAAGGCGTTCACAGCGAAGACTGAGGTAGGCGACGACTGAGCTAGGCTACGTGGTCTGGGACAACAGGGCCCCATGACGGGATGCATGGCAGTGGGGGATCCGCGTCCCTGTAAAGGGAGGGGGCCAGGAGTGGGATGAGCAGAGAAGCTGAAGGGCTCAGAGTGAGCTGCAGAGTGGCCACTAGGATGGTGAGGATGTCTCGTCCTGACAGGGGCATGGGGCATGCTATCATCAAGGAGGCAGGGAAGGGGTCCGGTGGCCAGAGGGCAGGTGGATTTGCCGTCAGTACCCATGTCCGAGATCTTGGAAGGATAAAGGGGCCCTAAAAAGGAGGGCAGGACAGAGAAGGCAGCCCCCGTGTCAACCGGGAAGGTGACCTGTGGCCTTCAGTGCAGCCCTGAGCATGGCGAGGATGATGGGGTCATCAAGGCTGGGCGTCTTCAGTCTTCAGCCAGTCCCAGCATGGCCAGTGGCGGTGCGTCATGGCCTCCTGGAAGGGTGGTCCTTTCACGCTGAGACGTAAAGGGCCCACCACTTTTCCAGGGACAGTCACTCTTCCAGTGACCATTTTGACCTCACACCGGGCAGGGCTTGGTCGGAGCACTGCATTGCCCAGTGGCCTTCATTTCCGCATTTGAAGCATTCTCCGGTGGCGTTCCTTTCGTTGCACCCCCACCGCTCACAGCCCCCTTAGGGCCATGGCGGCTGCCGTCAACCTCAGGGCCACAACTAAGGCATGTCTGCAGGTCTACCTCCTGTGGAAGGCAGGCCTCCCATTCTGACTGTGCCTGCTCCTCCAGGGCATTAAGAACCTTCAAGGCCATTTTTCACTCGATCTCGGACCTGGGTCTGAGGACCAATAAAGACCTTAAAGGTTGGGTTAGAGAGTGGGGGGCATAGATTCAGACTATGCCCTCAGTTCCTGACGGGACTATGGCAGGGGTAGAATGGGTGCAGACATGGAAGAGGCTGTTTTGGAGCTGACGTTCTTAGGATTTGGGCTCTAGGGGAGAAGGGAGCTTCTTGTTAAGAGGGTCTGAAGATAGCACAGCTGCAAACTCTCGCAAAGGGAACTGGCCGGCCACCTGTGAACTAAAGTGCTGGCAGTCATGGTGGCGGAGCGCACAGAGGAAGGCGGGCGGTTAGACCTTACAGAGGGCACTGCGTGGGGTACAGGTTACTAAGGCAGGCCTGTAACGGAAGGGGAGAGCGCGGGAGAGGTGGCCTGGGTGGGCTTGGGAGAGGTATCAGCAGTTGAGTTTAAAAGCCGCAACCTCCCAGGGGCAGAATGGAGGAGGAAGGACAGAAGGAAGGTAGAGCCTATGGACGCGTGTGTGTACCGACTGGGAAAGCAGGCAGGGGCGGCAGGGGACTTGAGTTTCCAGCTCCCGCAGCGGCTAAGGCGTTAGCGGCTGCGGCGGTGCGCGGACGGACCGACTGCGCAGCGGCGGAGGGAGGCGTGCAGGGACTGGGGTTGTAGAAGGCGGTTTGAGTTTCGGCCGCAGTGGGGCGGGCAGAAGAGGGGAGGCGGGGTCAGGAGGTGGAAGAAGGCGTGGCTGGAGGAGGGTCCAGCAGGGAGGAGGAGGAGGAGAGAGGGTGTTGATGGACAGGGGCAGGAGGCCGGTGGGAGAGCGGCGGCTTACGCTGGGGGAATTTGTGGTGGCCTCTGGTGAAGGGGGGGGGGGGAGAGCACGGAGACGATGATGATGATTATGGCGCTCCGCCACCCACACACAGCACATGAACCCACCCCCACATGCACCACACACACCGCGGGCTCAGCGGTGCGGGGAGCGGCACGGCTCAGGGACAGCCCGGAGGGAGGAGGAAGGGCGGAGCGAGGAGAGATGGTGGAAGGAACTTTGGGGGAGGGACGGGGAACGCAGAGAGATGGAGAGAGGCTGAGAGAGAGACTGAGAGAGAGAGACTTGGGCAAATTTCCCAGTTCGCTGGCAGAAATTACTGAGATTGGTGTGACGGCAAAGTCAGGGTCCCAATTCCATACTGAGGCCATGGACGCAGGTCCGGAATAGGCCCTGTGTTTAGCCAGATCGGCGAGCCGGCACCCTAGAGGTGTGCTCAGGTCAGGTTTGGAATTTGGATTCCCTCTGTGCTCGATCCCCGGGGCCTGTAGCGGGGCTAAAGGCTGGCGTCCCAGCGGTTTAACCCACGCTACGGACGGACCGACGGAGGAACCATGGGCGGGGTAGAGGCGTCCCTGCTACCCGCCCAGGTCCGGAGGAGCCTTCCTGGAAGGGTCCGGAGAGGCAATCTCTGACGTGGCCACGGTTTACGGACAGAGATGCCGGCGGGCGGGCGGCCACATGGGACCGGCACGGGGGCGGGGCGGGACTCACCGCTGATGCTGCCGAACTGGGAAAAGTTGCTGAGCTGAAGAGATGAGGTCCTGGTGGGTCCAGAGCCACGAGGAGGGAAAGGCGGGCACCCCGAGCCGTGGAGGGCCGGCCAAAGGGAGTGCTCGCGCCACCCGGGTTTCAAGGCACCAAATGTTAGGTTAGGTGGCTCAGGAGGCGGCGCAAGAAATAGAGTCCAGTGAATCAGAAAAGAAAGGAAAAGGTTTATTCTGCGTCCCCGGGAGACCCACGTACCCCCAGGACAGGGCACGTGGATTCACGCCAACAGGGAGGGGGGCACTTTTTTTATACTGCAGTTGGGTGAGGGGCGGGGACATGAGCTGAGGAATTCTCTGCTGCAGGGGATGGGCGGGGGTATTCAGAAGAAGTCCGTATCTGTGTGGGGGTATGTGGATTCAGGGAGAAGAAGCTGGTATCTGTGTCTGGCACGTTGATCTGTGAGAAATCCCAGGGGAAGTCCATTGTCTCATCACATGTCTGCATGTATCTGATCCTGGGCTCTCTCCGACCTAACAGGTAATATAGCTAGATATCTGGTATTGAGATCCCTCCTACTTTGTTCTTCTTTCCCAGGATTGCTGTTGCTATTCGGGTTTATTATTATTATTATTATTATTCGAAATGAATTTTTGGAGATTTTGTTCTAGGTCTGTGAAATATGCCACTTATATTTTAACGGGGATTGTCCTGACTCTGTAGATTGCTTTGGATAGTATGGACATTTTATTGGTGTTGATTCTACCAATCCATGAACATGGTATATTCTTCCATTTGTTTATGTCTTCCTCTATCTCTTTTTTCAACGTCCTGTAGTTTTCTGAGTACAGGTCTTTTACCTCCTTAGTTAAGTTTATTCCTAGGTATCTTAATTTTTTTGGTGCAATGATAAATGGGATTGTTTTTTAAATTATTCTTTCAGTAAGTTCATTATTGATGTATAAAAAAAACCCATAGATTTCTTTTTTTTATTAAATCTTTATTGTTCAGATTATTACATTTGTTCCTCTTTTTTCCCCACATAACTCCCCTCCACCCAGTTCCCACCCCACCCTCCTCCCTTACTTCCCACCCACTGTCCTCATCCATAGGTGCACAATTTTTGTCCAGTCTCTTCCCGCATCCCCCTCACCCCTTTCCCCCCCTAGAATAGTCAGTCCACTCCCTTTCTATGCCCCTGATTCTATTATAATCACCAGTTCATTCTGTTCATCAGATTATTCACCTGATTTACAGGTTCACTTGTTGATAGATGTGGATTTGTTGTTCATAATTTGTATCTTTACCTTCTTCTTCTTCTTCCTCTTCTTAAAGGATACCTTTCAGCATCCTATCTAATAAAAGAGAAACATGGTAATTGGTGTACAACCGCTACCCTTCCCATTGGCTAATCACGGTGATATGCAAATTAACTGCCAACTAAGATGGCAGTTAACCGCCAACAAAGATGGCGGCTAATTTGCATACTGCAGGCAGGATGGGACAGCGCCATCCTGCCTGCCCCTCCGCCATCCAGGCCTGCTATCTGTGACCTGGATGGCGGGCGACCCAACCCAGGGCTGGCAGGGTGTGACTGCAGCTGTTCCCTACTGGCCAAGACCCCAACCAGCTCTCCCACTGGCAGACCAGGGCTGGCGGGGCGGCTGCAGCTTCCGCCCACAGTCACGCCACCAACCCACTCCCGCCGGCAGACCCGGGCTTGCAGGGCAGCTGCGACATCCGCCTGCAGTCACGCTCCCAACCCGCTCTCCTGGCAGTCCAGGGAGCTAGGGGTCCCTTGCCCAGGCCTAAAGCCTGCAATCCGGGGAGCTGGGGGTCCCCTGCCCAGAACTAACACCTTGGCCAGAGGCATTAGGCCTGGGCAGGGGCAGAGCCTGCAATCGCAGGGAGCTGGGGGTCCCCTGCCCAGGACTAATGCCTCAGCCAGAGGCATTGGGCCTGGGAAGGGGCGGAACCAGCCATTGTGGGGCGGAGTCAGCGATCCTGGGCAGCTGGGGGTCCCCTGCCCAGGCCCAATGCCTTGGCCAGAGGCATTAGGTCTAGGCCGGGACAGAGCAGGAGATCCCGGGGAGCTGGGGGTCTCCTGCCCAGGACTAATGCCTCCACCAGAGGCCTTAGGTCTGGGCAGGGGTGGTGCCAGAGATTGTGGGTAGCAGGTGCGGAGCCAGGGATGGTGGGAGCTGGGGGTCCCCTGCCCAGGCCTGACATATCTGCCGGAGGCCTCAGGCCTGGGCAAAGGGCCGATCCGGGGATCGGAGGGTGATGAGGGTCAACTCCTCTGGCCGAGGCATCAGGCCTGGGCGGGGGGCAGAGCCAGCAATCGGAGGGGGCTGGGGTCCCCTGCACAGGCCTGAATCCTGGGCCAGAGGCATCAGGCCTGGGCCAGGGGCAGAGCCAGTGATGGGGGAAATGAGGGTCCCCTGCCCAGGCCTGACGCCGCTGGCAGAGGCATCAGGCCTGGGCAAGGGGCTGATCCTGCAATTGGAGGGTGATGGGGGTCAACGCCTTTGGCCCAGGCATCAGGCCTGGGCGGGGGGTGGAGACGTCAATTGGAGGGGTGTGCGGGTCCCCTGCTCAAGCCTGGCACCTGGGCCAGAGGCATCAGGCCTGGGAGGGGGGTGGAGCCAGCTATGGGAGGGAGATGGGGGTCCCCTGCCCAGGCCTTATACCTCTGGCAGAGGCATCAGGCCTGGGAAAGGGGCCAATCTGGCAATCGGAGGGTGATGGGGGTCAACGCCTCTGGCCAAGAGGTCAGGCCTGGGCAAGGGTGGAGCCCATGATTGGGGGAGATGGGGTTCCCCTGCCCAGGCGTGAAGCCTGGGCCAGAGGCGTCAAGCCTGGGGCGGGGGTGGGTGGGGTGCCAAGCCGCAGATTGGTGTGAACTACAGAGGAAGCACCTTTTCTGACCGCTCATTGGTTAAGCTCCCTGTATGCCACCAGTAATATTCTTAGTAACTTGGGTAATAAGAATCCAAAACGGTGATCTAGGGTTTTTCACCACACTCCTGGTGAAAAAAACGAAGGTCCGCTGCTGGAGGGCTAAGAAATGTCATATCCTGCCCTAGCCACTTTGGCTTAGTGGATACTGCCTCGGCCTGCCGATGGCAGGGTCTGGGTTCAATTCTGACCAAGGGCATGTACCTAGGTTGCAGGCTCCTCCCTGGCCGGGGCCCAGGTCAGGGCTCATGCAGGTGGCAGCCAATCAAAGTGTTCCTCTCATTTTGATGTTTCTCTCTGTCTTTCCCTTTCTCTTTCACATTCTCTAAAAATCAATGGAAACATATCCTCAGGTGAGGATAAAAAATAATAAAGAAATTATTATTATATGAAAGACACATCTTGAAAATGCCTAAAAAAGTTGTCATTTTTTCCTGGTGACGGGACTGGAGTCCGTGTTGATGAAAAAAACCTTGCTGGCTGCAGTGACTGGCAGTAGCTGCAGCAGCAGGGTGATGGGGCTGGTGCCTTCCCCTGATCAGCCCGGTCACCTCCCACAAAGGGAGGCCAGACTGCGGCTTAGGCCGGCTCCCCAAAGGGAGCTGGGAGCAGGCCTAAGCCATCAATAGGACATCCCCTGAGGGCTCCCAGTATGTGAGAGGGGGCAGGCTGGGCTGAGGGACACCTCCCACCCCCCAGTGCACGAATTTCGTGCACCGGGCCCCTAGTTTCATATAATACTGGTTTGGTGGTGATCAACTCCTTTAGCTTTTTCTTATCTGTGAAGCTCTTTATCTGACCTTCAATTCTGAATGATAGCTTTGCTGGATAAAGTAATCTTGGTTGTAGGTTCTTGGTATTCACCACTTTGAATATTTCTTGCCATTCCCTTCTGGCCTGCAAAGTTTCTTTTGAGAAATCAGCTGACAGTCGTATGGGTATTCCCTTGTAGGTAACTGACTTTCTTTCTCTTGCTGCTTTTAAGATTCTCTCTTTGTCTTTTGCTTTTGGCATTTTAATTATGATGTGTCTTGGTGTGGTCCTCTTTGGATTCCTTTTGTTTGGGGTTCTCTGCACTTCCTGGACTTGTAAGTCTATTTCTTTCACCAGGTAGGTGAAGTTTTCTGTCATTATTTCTTCAAATAGGTTTTCAGTATCTTGCTCTCTCTCTTCTTCTGGCACCCCCATAATTCGGATGTTGGTATGCTTGAAGCTGTCCCAGAGGCTCCTTACACTATCTTCGTATTTTTGGATTCTTTTTTTTTTTTTTTTTTTTTTTTTTTTTTTTTTTTTTGGATTCTTTTTTTATTTTGCTTTTCTGGTTGGGTGTTTTTTGCTTCTTCGTATTTCAAATCGTTGACTTGATTCTTTCGATCCTCTAGTCTGCTGTTGGGATTCTGTATAATATTATTTATTTCAGTCAGTGTATGCTTAATTTCTAGTTGGTCCTTTATCACAACCTCGAGGGTTTCATTAGATTTCTGGTAGGTCTCATTAAGTTTATCGGCAGTTTCTAGAAAATTCTTGAAAAACCTTAAAAGTGTGGTTTTGAACTCTATATCCAGTAGTTTGCTTTCCTCCATTTCTGTCTTTTGTGTCCTTTTTCTTTGTCTCCGCATTTTTAAAAAATATATTTTATTTATTTTTTACAGAGAGGAAGGGAAAGGGATAGAGAACTAGAAACATCAATGAGAGAGAAACATCAATAAGCTGCCTCCTGCACACTCCCCACTGGGGATGTGCCCTCAACCAAGGCACATGCCCCTGACCAGAATCGAACCCTTGGTCCCTTGAGTCCGCAGGCCGACACTCTATCCACTGAGCCAAACTGGCTATGTCTCTGCATTTTTTATGCTTCCCTCTGTTGATAAAGTGGTTTTCTGTGCTAAGTGTCCACTAGGGCCCAGTGGTTCAGCCTCCCCAATTACCTGAGGAGGACACTCTTGGTGCACTCCCTTGTGGTCTTTGTGCACAGTCTTGTTGTAGTTAAGCCTTGATTGTTGTTGGTATCACTGGGAGGAATTGACCTCCAGGCCAATTGGCTGTGAGAATCAGCTGTGTCTGCAGTGGGAGAACTTCTGTGCTGGAGACACCCCTCCTGGGTAAGACTTGCTTCAATAGGGCTTTGGTGGTCACTGAGTCTGCCCCCTGAGTACATCCTTCATGGTTCCATGGAGCTGCAAACTGGATGGTCCCACTCTGACCTCTGGGTACATTGGCTCCTGGATCTCTAGGGAGGTGCTAATCTAGCCTCTGCCTTAGGCTATCCAGCAAAAGCCTCCCTGCAGGGCTTGGTCAGGGCCGGTCCCACGGGATCAACAGGGCGGGGCTAGCAGTTATGGCTACTCTCAGAGGCTCTGCTTCTCAATGTCCCAGTAATCGCTGCAAGCCCCTCCGAGAGAAAGCTGCCCTTGAGTTTCGACTGATGCCAGACAGTCCCGCTTCTCCTGTATGAGTCTTGGTCCCCAGAGACTCTCCGGGAACTGGAGCTCAGAGCCTGAGACTCCCTCCCGATTAAAAACGACAACTGCGCCCTCAGCCACCAGCCCTCTCTGCATGCGCCTCCGCACCTTAGTATTTTACTTCTGCACTGTGCCTCCTCTGAGTCTCGGTATGCTTTTCTCTTTCCTTCTAGTTGTAAATTTTCCACTCAGCCAGCCTTCCTGTGGTTCTGGATGATGTCCATTCCGTCTTTTAGTTGTATTTTTGAAGTGGTTGTTCGAGGCAGCAAACTCCGGTGTTTACCTATGCCGCCATCTTGGTTTCTCCATAGATTTCTTTGTGTTAATTTTGTATCCTGCTACATTGCCTAATTCATTTATTAAGTCTAATAGTTTTTTGATTGAGTATTTAGGGTTTTCTATGTACAATATCATGTCATCTGTGAATAACAGTTTTACTTCTTCTTTTGCAATTTGGATGCCTTTTACTTCTTTTTCTTGTCTAATTGGTATGGCTAGCATTTCCAGTACTATGTTGAACAGGAGTTGTAAGAGTGGGCATCCTTGTCTTGTTCCTGTTTTTAGGGGAAATGGTTTTAGTTTTTGCTCATAAAGTATGATGTTGGCTGTAGGTTTGTCATTTAAGCTTTTATTATGTTGAGATATTATCCCTCTATTCCCACTTTGCTGAGGGTTTTTATCAAGAAAGGGTGTTGGATTTTGTCAAATGCTTTTTCTGCATCAATTGATATGATTATGTGATTTTTATCTCTCAATTTGTTTATGCGAAGTACTAGTTTTTAAGTGTTTGATAAATTAGCTCATAGGATGAAAAACCAAGAGGCCATACAGCTTGTGTGGCTGGCTGGATTTTGAAATTCCACAGTAAACCTATTGTGCCTTTGATATTTAAAATCTTTAGAATGGGAATTAGACTGCTCTTTTATTTCAAAATATAAAAGATACTTTCATTTTATTTCATGCATAAAATATATAGGAACAGTGATCATGAGCCATATATTGTGAGGATAATGAGACAGAACTAGTCTAAGGGGCTGGTCAGAGAAGGAATAAAATTTCCTTTTGCAAGGGTACATTGATGGAGATAGTGTTACTATAAACTGCCCCAATTTGGGTAGCTCTCATTTCTTGAGTCTTTACTTTGTGCCAAGTGATATTCTAAATAATTTAAATAGATGACATTATTAAATTCTCACTTTAACCCTAAGAATTGGGTGCAGTTATTCCCATTTAAAGAGGAGGAAGTTGTTGCCCATTGTCACAAAGTATATAAAAGCTAAGATTTAAAGTAAAGTCTGTCTGACTACAAAACCCTTGTTCTGTCAAGTTTAATACAGTGTTAAAACAATGAGATGTCAGTGTTAGAGTAATCTGGCTTTCAATCCTAGCTCTGCCATCTCTCAGCTATTTGTTCTTGGAAAGTTACATAAATTCTATGTCTTTAGCATCATTCTCTGTAAGATTGGAATAGAGAACTGACTAGAAGAATAAATAATGTAACAATTTATGGACCTACTATAAGCTCTAGCCACAGAGTAAGCACTCAGGAAATGCTCACTATTATTCCATACTACCTACTATCATCCTATATACTAAAAGGATAATATGCAAATTGACCTAACGGCAGAACGACTAGTTGCTATGACGAGCACTGACCACCAGGGGGCAGATGCTCAATGCAGGAGCTGCTCCTAGCCCGCAGGCCCTCATTGCCTGATCCGGGCCTGCCTGCCAATCAATCAGTCCCTTCCCCCAGAGGGCAGGCTCCAATCACCATGGGGAACAAGGAACCAGGGGTGGGTGGTGGCAGACACGGGTGGTGCCAGGCCAAGGCCCTCGCCCCAGTCGCCCCACACACAGAGGGCAACCTGAGGCAGGGGGCGAGGTGGGACTGGCAAGCAGGCGGGAACAGCCAACCTCTCAGTCTCTCCCCCCTGGCATGCACACCCGATTGCCCAATGGCAAATGGGGAACCAGGGTAAGTGGTGGCAGGAGGAGGGTCAGCTGCCAGCAGCCAGGGAAGATGGCCCTGATCGCAGGCCAGACCTAGGGACTGTACCCATGCACAAATTTCATGTTCTGGGCCTCTAGTCACATTATAATTTGTCATGCCACCCTTTACATGTGGCACAATGGAAAGAGACCTGATTGATTAAGACTCAGGCATTCTGGGTCCTTGTTTTAAGCTCTATTTACTATCTCTGAAATTTAAACAAGCCACTTAATCTGCTGTATCTATGTTGTTTCATATAAAATCATAAAAGCAAAACCCTGCCCCATGTATACAAAGTTTTTCTAGGGACCAAATCAAATAATACATTTTTTTAAATCAGAAAAGTATAAAGGGGCAAAGGTGTTATACAGACCTAAGGAATTGTTCCTTCTGTTACTTGGTAGAGATCAGAATATCTTGTTTATATTTCTACTCCTATTTCTCTTTCTAAGACTAACCCTTCCCATTTCTTATTTCTCCCAAGTGAAAGAGAACGGAAATTAGATTAGGTGAATTACATGGAGAAGATTGATGACAATAAAGAATTGGTCATGTTTTGGTTGTAAAATGATACTGTGGTTCTGTTTATTTAAAAAGATATATCTTTTAGAGATACATACTGAAATATGGATACATTGGCAAGATGTCTGAATTTTCTTTAAAATAATCCATGGGTTGGGGAGTGGTGTGTTAGAGAATGGGTGAGGGCATTCATACAACAAGATTGGCTAAGAATGACAATTGTTGAAACTGAGTGATGTATGCATGGGGTTTATTTTATGATTCCACTTTTGTATATGTTTTATATTTCCCATAATAAAACTTAAAAAAGAAGTCAAGGGTTGCAAACTCAAATGCCAACAGAGCCAGCAGGTAACATAAATGAAGGAAACAAACTGGATGGGGACTATGGAGAACCTAGAAAGAATACAGTAGTCTCCCTTTATCCTCTGTTTTTTCCCAACAATTTCAGTCAACTGCAGTCTGAAAATATTAAGTAGAAAATTCCAGAAATAAGCAATGCATAATTTTTAAATTGTGTGCCATTCTGAGTAGTGTGATGAAATCTAGTTATTTTTGCTTTGTTTCATTTAGGACGTGATTCATTCCTTTGTCCAGCTTATCCACGTTGTATACACTACCTTCCCATTAGTCATTTAGTAGCCCTTTCTGTTATCAGATCAACTGTTGTGGTATCACAGTGCTTGTGTTCAAGTAACCCTTATTTTACTTAATAATTGCCCAAAGTATAGGAGTAGTGATGCTGGCAATTCAGATATGCCAAAGAGAAGTCATAAAGTGCTTCCTTTCAGTGAAAAGATACATATGTACAGGAAAAAACATAGTAAAATAAGGGTTCAGTACTATCCACAATTTCAGGCATCCACTGGTGTTCTTGGAACATATCCCCGGAGTATAAGGAGAGAGGATAACTATATGTCTCATCCAAAGGGTATTCAGCTCCAGCTGACTTGCTGGATGGGAATGTGGGGCTGGGTGGCCAAATTTTCCAGTTTTTTCAAGAGAATCCAGAAATTTCAAAAAATTGTAAATGAAATCATATAATCCTTAAATGTTGGCAATTAATTCAAATATGTTTTACTGACACTGTAAACACTAAAACAAGTCTGAGAACCAGGTTCAGCCTGCAACTGCCAATTTGTAACCTCTACCTGAAAGGCTAATTTGAGACAATTTTCACAACTTGGAAGCAGTAGAAAGTAATGAAAAGTTCTTCCAAAATCAACAGAATTAGAATGCCCTGATCTTCCTCATTACAAGTCCTGCTCCCATATATGCTTTGCTCTCCACCCCTCATCCCTATTTGCATTTCTCTAACATTATTCTTTACTCTTATTACCTAGTTATTATCTCAAATCCCTGACTACTAAGGAGCAAGACATCAAGAGTTTCCAAGACAAGAGACCTCACAATAACAAATCAAACTGACCTGACCCTTCTTTCTGGCACATTTTGCTGCTCTTCTTAATGATAAGCAGCTATCTTGGGAAAGTCTTAAGAACCATTACACCTCAAGGAGTAAGGGCAAAAGACTAGGAAGGGCAGGGCATCCTAAGGAAGAAGCAGGTATTGTGTTATCCTTGAAACCCAAAGTAGTCACTTCTCACTGATAGTCCAGAGAGCAGGCAATTAGTGTGTGTTTCCTAATCATGATGGTAGAGGGCGCTTATGGGTCTGTTTTGAGATCCCCACTCTCCATTCATTCCTTCTTCCATGACTATAAGCTTATGAGATGTCTGGTGGGGTATAAATGTTTTTCTCTGAGAGGCTTCCTATAGATGTGATGTTTTAAGTTGAGATGAGAAGGAAGAGCAGGGGTTAAACATATGAGAATAGATGGAAAAGCATTTCCGGCAGAGAGGACAGTGTGGGCAAAATTACCAATGTAGGAAAACACTTGACACTTTTGAAAAATTTACAGAAATTCAGTGTAGCTGTAGAAAATAGAAGAATGGATAAAGATATGGCTAAAGTAGTAGGCAAGAGCCTTGTCAATTAAAGTTCCAGTGGAACTCATATAGTGAAAAATATTAGGGTCAACCAAGTTGTCCAAAATATTGTATAGCAGGTAACTACCACTTATTTTCATTTCTTAAAAACTGGTATTGTACTAGAGCAGTGGTTCTCAACCTTCTGGCCCTTTAAATACAGTTCCTCATGTTGTGACCCAACCATAAAATTATTTTCATTGCTACTTCATAACTGTAATGTTGCTACTGTTATGAATCATAATGTAAATATATGATATGCAGGATGGTCTTAGGTGACCCCTGTGAAAGGGTCATTTGACCACCAAACGGGTCGCGACCCACAGGTTGAGAACCACTGTACTAGAGGCTGTGTCTTGAGAACATTATCCTTTTTAAAAATGAAAATTCTAACCCATTTTAACCAGATGTTGCAGAGAAAACCCAAGTATAGGAAAATACCATTCAAATAAAAAAAAATTTTAAGAGCATAGATCTTTATGTAATTTTTAAAAGGAAGGAAAAAGATGTGAAGTTTGATCTAGGTGTTGTTTTCAGGTATCTGTGTTATCACAATACAGTAACAGTAATGGCCAGTTGTTCTAAAGCAGGGGTCCTCAAACTTTTTAAACAGGGGGCTAGTTCACTGTCCCTCAGACCATTGGAGGGCCAGACTATAGTTTAAAAAAAAAAAACTATGAACAAATTCCTATGCACATTGCACATATCTTATTTTGAAGTGAAAAACAAAACGGGAACAAATACAATATTTGTATTTGCATGTGGCCCGCGGGCCGTAGTTTGAGGACCCCTGTTCTAAAGTCTTTGAATTAGTCCTAGAATATGAATAAATATGAATAAGAAGAAAAGGAATAAAAGTTAGGGAGGGGAAGTAGATTAAATTACTGACACAAATCCTTTATTCCACCTTGTATCCATATCCTTTGTAATGAGATTTTGCAGTTTCTCCTAGTAAAAGCCAAGTGTCCTTTACCACTCCTTGACTTTGGGCATAGCCGTGTGACTTGCTTTCATGAAGTGACAGTGTGCCAGTTCTGAGCTTAGACTTTAAAAGACAGTGCATTTCTCTCTCTCTCTCTCTCTCTCTCTCTCTCTCTCTCTCTCTCTCTCTCTCCCTCTTCCTCCTCCCCCCTCTCTTATTTACATACTAGAGGTAGAGGTTCGGTACATGAGATTCATGCACTGGGGGGGTGGGGGCCTCAGCCCAGCCTGTGCCCTCTTGTAGTCCAGGACTCCTCAGGGGATGTCCGCCTGCTGGGATTGGGCCTAAGCCACCAGTCAGGCATCTCTCTCACAGTCCAGGGCTCTCGCAGTCTGGGACCCCTCTCTCCTTACCACCTACCTACAGTAGAGGTGGGAGAGGCTCCCGCCACTGCCACTGTTCTCACCAGCCATGAGCCTGGCTTCTGACTGAGCAGCGCTCCTCCTGTGGGAGTACACTGACCATCAGAGGACAGCTCCTGTGTTGAGTGTCTGCCACCTCGTGGTCAGTGAGCATCATAGTGACTGGCCATTCCACCATTTGGTCGATTTTCATATTAGCCTTTCATTATATAGGACTAGAGGCCCGGTGCACAAAAATTTGTGCACTCGGGGGTGTCCCTCAGCCCGGCCTGTGGCCTCTCGCAGTCTGGGACCCCTCGGGATATGACCAACTGCTGGATTAGGCCCGCTCTCTGGGGGATTGGGAATAAACTGGCAGTCAGACATCCCTCTGGCAGCCTGGGAGCCCTTGGGGGATGTCCACTTGCCAGCGGGGAGCAGGCCTAAACTGCAGTCGGACATCCTTAGCGCTGCTGAGGAGGCAGGAGAGGCTCCCACCACCACTGCTGTACTGGCAGCCATCAGCCTGGCTTGTGTCTGAGCAGAGCTCCCTCTGTGGGAGCGCACTGTCCACCAGGGGGCATCTCCTGCATTGATCATTTGCCCCTTGGTGGTCAGTGTGTGTCATAGTGACCAGTCATTCCTAGTCGTTCTGTTGTTAGGGTCAATTTGCATATTATCCTTTTATTATATAGGATAGAGGCCTGGTGCATGCGTAGGGGCCAGCTGGTTTGCCCTGAAGGGTGTCCCGCATTAGGGTGGGGGTCCTGCTGAGATGCCTGGCCAGCCTGGGTGAGGGGCTGAGGGCTGTTTTCAGGCTGGCCACACCCCCTTCAGGGAGGTGGATCCTGCTGGGGTGCCTGGCCAGCCTGGGTGAGTGGGTGATGGTTGTTTGCAGGCTGGCCAAGCCCCCCAGCAGGGACCCTCACCCCATGAGGGTGTGGCCAGCCTGGGTGAGGGGCTGATGGTTGTTTGCAGGCTGTCCACAGCCCTTTAAGGGTGGGGGTCCCTGCTAGGGTACCTGGCCAGCCTGGGTGAGGGGCTGATGGCTGTTTGCAGGCTGGCCAAGCCCCCCAGCGGGGACCCTCACCCCATGATTTCCATTTTATGATTATGAGCTTGACTATATTACTACTAGAGGCCCGGTGCATGAAAATTTGTACACTGGGGGTGGGTCCCTCAGCCTGGTCTGCCACCTTTCACAGTCTAGGAGCTCTCAGTGGTTGTCTTACTGATGGATTAGGCCCATTCCCTAAGGGAAGTGGGTCTAAACTGAAGTCTGGCCTCCTTCTGAGGGAGGTCACCAGGCCGATCAGGGGAAGGTGCTGCCCCCATCACCCCACTGCTGCTGCCACTGCTGGCCGCCATGGCTGCCAGCCTTTGGCTCTCACTTCTTAGCACTAGCTCCACTCTCCTCCCACTGGTGGGTGGGGGGCAATCTGGGGCCAGGCCGGCTGGGGGAGGGGCTGTGGGAGATTGAGGCACAGAGGGTCGCACCCCATCCAGCCTCTCTGGGGGCATGTTGCTGGGACCGGGCCTGTGCTACTGCCTCTGTGGCTGCCTCTGTGGAAGGGTCAGCACTGGGACTGGGACCACGCAGCCCCCTCTCCCACTGCCTCTACAGAAGGGGCCACAGAGCTGGACTGGCCAGTGCCGCGGACTCTCCCACACCATTGCCTCTCCTGCGCTGCCTCTGCGAAAGGGCCCGTGGTGCTTGACTGGCCCTCGCCAAGGCCCCTCTCATGCCTCTACCTCTCCTATGCTGCCAGCCCTTGGCCCTTGCAGCTACCATGGCTTTGTCTCGAAGGATCTCCGGAAGAAGTCCGGTCTATCTGGTCTAATTAGCATATTACTCTTTTATTAGTATAGATAATATTCCATTATGTGATATACTACATTTGATTTGTCCATTTGTCAGTTGATAGACATTTGGGTTTCCACAGTTATAATGAATAATACTGCTATGAACATTTGTATAAAAGATTTTGTGTGGATATATGTTTAAGTCTCTTAGGTATACATCTTGAGTGAAATTGCTGGGTCATATGGTAACTCCCCATTTAACCATTTGAGGAACTGCGAAGCTATTTTCTAAAGTGGCTATACAATTTCACATTCCCACTAGCAGTGTGCTATTTTTCACATCTTTACCAACACTTTTTTTATTATAACAATCCCAGTGTGTGTGAACTAGTATCTCACTATGGATTTGATTTGTATTTCCCTAATGAATAATAATGTTGATTAACTTTTCATGTCCTTATTGAGGATTTATAGATCATCTGGGTAGAAATGTTTATACAGATCCTTTGTCCACTTACCTCTTGTGCCTATGCCGTGGCCAGGAGAACAGCCTACCCTGGGTAGCCAGTGCATCTTCATCCTAAGCCCCAGAATGAACATACCTGGAGCAGATCAGAACCAATCATCAGTGATGAACCAATCCCCATCAGATTCATAGCTTGAAGCATAGCTTCCTAATCCACCTTTCTAGATCAGACAACCCTAATCTATATATATAAAAGCCAAGCGACCAGAATGGCCAGAATGACCGGAGAGATCGGAATGACTGGTTGCTATGATGCCCACTGTGGCTGGCCAACAGGCCTGATCGAGGGCGGGGCCAGCCGGCCAAACTCTCGTGGCCCCCCCCACCCCCATCAGGGGCAGGGCCTGCCAACCTCCCATGGCCCCACCCTCCGCTGGCCCAGCCCTGATCAGGCCCTGATCAGGCTGGCTGAACCCTACCCATGCACAAATTTGTGCAACAGGCCTCTAGTTGACATATAAAAATAAATACTTATTATTGTGTCCCAATGAGATTTTGTGCTTGGTTGTTATTCATCAATACTTGACTTATACTGGAGGGAAGAAAAATAGGTGACATTCCTAATTATGAATGGCAACATCTATATAGAACTGGTGATAGCAATTTTTGCCTCCTACCTCCCCTCTGCCTCCTGAAATAAAACAAGAATATATTGTCTACCCCTAGGAACACCTCTAACAGGTACCTAGGTACCTTTTGAATGATCTCATCTCACACTTATTATTACACGGTTAGTATTTCCTTTTAAGAAGTGCCTGAAAATTGCCAGAACCGGTTTGGCTCAGTGGATAGAGCGTCGGCCTGCGCACTCAAGGGTCCCAGGTTCGATTCCGGTCAGGGGCATGTACCTTGGTTGCGGGCACATCCCCAGTGGGGGGCGTGCAGGAGGCAGCTGATCAATGTTTCTCTCTCATTGATGTTTCTGGCTCTCTATCCCTCTCCCTTCCTCTCTGTAAAAAATCAATAAAATATATTTTTTTAAAAAAAGAAGTGCCTGAAAATTAAAAGTAATTCTATAATAGATATTTTAAGTCATCTAAATATATAATAGTAATGTATCTACTTATTATAATCCTATTACTATTAGTATTTAATTATGTTTCCCTTCTGTCCATCCACCCTTATGACTTACCACTTCTACCCTACAAAAAAAAACTGGATAAGAAAACTATAGTACATTTTCCTCCTTTGCTCTTACCACTAAGAGCTCTAGGACATTTCTACCAATCTAGAAAAATACAAAATTGTTAAATAATTTTAAAATTATTCTTTATTATTAGACTAGAGACCCAGTGAATGAAACTCATGCATGGGTGCAGTCTTTAGGCCTGGCTGGCAATCGAAGCTTGAGCGTCTGGTGTGGAAGGGCATGTCCCAGCTGACCTCTGGGCCCTGGGCAGCACCTGGCCCCCCAGGCCAGTGAGACCCTCCCCCCTGCCTGAGTCACGGTGCCTGAGTCCCGACGCGGAGATGCAGTGAGGCGCAGTGTGCTGGGGCACAGTGTGAGCCTCTGGGCCACCCAGCGGTGGCGCACAGAAGGCAGTGTACGCTCTCCTGGCTGACCTCACAGACTGGCTCCTGCGCGGACCGACCACAGAAGCCTGACCAGCCCCTGCAGTCCCAGGGACTGTGGCCCAGCTCACCCAGAAGAGGCCACGCGGGTCTGGGGCGGGCTCCTTGCAGGCTCCTGGCTAACCCCCCCCTGGCATCCCGGGGGAGGTTAGCAGGGGGAGTGAGAGTGAGCTCAGCAGACACCCCGCATTCTCACTGCACCTCTGTCCCCGTCGCCCCCATCCCCAAGTAGCTAGGGAGAGGTCGCAGCACATTGCCGATGGCCGCCATGTTATGCACTGCCCCCTGGTGGTCAGCACACATCATAGCGAGCGGTTGAACTCTAGGTTGAACAACTGCTTGAGGGTACAATTTGCATATTAGGTTTTTATTATATAGAATAATACTGGGTATTTACAGCAACACATTGCCAAATATCCTACCCTTGGCAATGCATTAAATAAACAGGAGACCTTAGGAGAGGAATGGAAAATAGTAAGACAAGCAAGCCTGGTAATTTAAAAAATAAGTTCACCAGTGGAGTCTTTTTCAGTGGGAGGAGCGACTCTAAAACTCTCCTCACTGGTAGCTTTACTCATTAGTCTAAAATTAAAGTCCAATCAACCATGGAAAAGAAGAGCCATTTAACAGAGTGAGCAAACTGACATCAGCTACTGTATAGCAAGACACATACTACATAATTAAGTACACTTTCCATGAGCAGCTGATCCGGTATGTCTAACATCTTATCACTTGGCTAAGAAGAGCTGGCTGTCACCTACAAGCAAAGGATAAATCAAATAAATTGTGATGTTATCTCCCTAAATACTAGTAGTTAGATGGTAAATGGGCATGGTACCTAGAATTTAGTAACAGTTAGGAGTAATTTACTGAGATAATTTCTTTTGGTCTGAAAATCACCTGTCTCCTGTAGCACAGACAAATAAAGCTGAGTCTAACAGAAAATGGACATGACAATCTCACTTTTACATAGAGTTAACAAAATGGAAATACAATAGATACATATTATAAGATGTATAGCAAACAGTTCCCCCCAAAACTTGTTTTTATACTGTCCCAAATCAGTTTTTTTTCCAGATTCTATTAGTAGCAAAAAACAGTTTTTAAAAATCAAAAACAACAATAAAACAAATATTAAAATATTTAACTTTTGAGATAATTTCAACAAATAAATTAGGACCAAAGCTAGGCCATTATCTCTGGTTGAGACTATCCAGTGCAAACTTTTGGGTTCCTCTATGAGTTGCTGAAACACAGAGTTTAAGCATTCAAAAATCAGTGTAATCACCATATTAACATCTAAAAAAGAAAAAACATTTCATCATTTCAATGAATACAGAAAAGGCATTTGACAAAAATCCAACCTCCATTCCTAATTTACAAAAAAACAACAACAAAAAACCCAAAACCTCTTAGCAATAGACATAAATTTCCTTAATCTGTCAAAGGAAAACTATGAAAAATATACAGGTAATATTGTAATGGTAATACAGTGAATGTCTTCCACTTTAGAATGGGAACAAGGCAAGGAGGAAGTTGAGAGACTTGAAACTACATCTCAATTTTCTCTGTGAATGAGGTAATGTTCTCTACTTATGTATGCCCAGTTTTCTCAGTCTATCACTCTCATATTATTCATAAATTTTGCAATACTCCACTAAGCATCACTGTGCCAAGCACTATACATAAGGATTTCTGCTCTAGTGAGGCAATAGTTTTCAAACTTTTGTATGCATCCAAATTATCTGAGAGCCTGTTCAAATGCATATTTTCTAGGCCCTACCTCCAAAAAATTCTAACTCAGTAGGTCTGCAGTGAGGCGGGGGAGTTGGGGAATCCATTTTAAAAAATACACTTTCCCTCAGTCCCTGATACTGATGCAGGTGGTTTCTGGACTCCATTAAATTTCTGGATAAATACTGTAGAAACGGTTATAAGACATTATGAATATGGCAGCCTAATTTTGCTCTAAGGTCATTGAATAATGACCCTGTTTCCTAGTGCTCCAGCTACAGGCTCATCTGTTTATAGCATCCTAGTCCACAAAGACACACTCTTCTTCAAACTTTCTCTGCACCTGCCTCCCATGACACCATTCTATTCCAGGCTTCCTCCCTTTTCTCATGCTGCCCACTTGACAGTTTGGATAAGGACTGGCTCTGTATTGAGACATGTTGAATTCCCAAATGAAGAGGTATTTTGTGGACCACTCCCTGCTGAAATCTTATTTGCTTGTGCTTCTCCACCTTCCTGGCCTATACCTTCTCTGAAAGAGCAGTGCCTGCTATTGGGATCATCTTTCTTTTTTAGCAGGGTTATCTACATGGTTTTCTGTATATGATATATGTAACAACGACCATTTAAGTCCAGGACAATTGTATGCAGTGAAAAGATACACTAGTAAACTGGACTAAATTACAACTATTTTCTATCCACATTGATTTGCTTTGTACATGTCAAGTGAAGTTGAAAGAGCAGCATGATGTCTGATAGGCCCTGAAAAGTGGCACTTGCTGTAATTAAAATTGAGCACTATTATCATTTACAGATTTATTCTGTTGAGAATCAATAAGGGTTAAAAGGTTTAAGCTGATGCTAATCACTTTTGGTTCAATAATTCCATGTAGTCAAGTTATATTTTTCCCTTTGTATCTTACTCATTGTATCTTCTTGGGCAGCAAAACACAGGGTGAGGAAAAAGTAGGTTTACAGTTGTGAGTACATGAAACAGTTTATTCTTGTATTAATCATTCTGAAAACCATGTCATTTCATGACACCTCTGCTTGAAACCTGTCAATGGATCCCTATAACAACCAAGTGTCCCAACTTCCTGGCCTGGTATTCAAGGCCTGCTAGGAATTGGTCCTCACTTATTTATTCAGCCTTGTCTTCTATTCTCCTTGCATACCATATGTTCCAAATTAGATTACTAGCCTTTTCCCAAATGAACCCATATTTTCACTTATCCTCCCCTTCACTATTAATATTTCTCAGGACCAGTTTAAAAGTTTCGCTGCCACATAACACACTAGAAAGTCTTCTCCTTTCTCTTTCGTAGCAATTAATTATAATACAATTTTAGAAATATTTGATTTGTATATTGTTTCTACTCGAATTTTAAGCTTCTTTATAGTGTAAACTATCTGCTTAATCTGTGATTTAAGCAAAAGTTGTGGTTTAGCATGCAGCCACTGGAGCAGATCTGTGCAGTGAAAATACAATGTGATCCACATAAGTGATTTTAAATTCTCTGGTAGCCATGTTAAAAAAGTAAAAAGACACAGATAAATCGTAATCATATATTTTAACTCATATCAAAACATTAGCTTTTCTGCATGAATAATATACTATTGAGATGTTTTTATTCTTTCATGCTGTTTTTGAAACCAGGTGTTCTTAAATTTACAGAACATCTCAATTTGTACTGACTACATTTCAAGTGCTCACTAGCCCCATGTGGATAGTGGCTACCACATTGTCCATGGAGGTTCAGGAATCTTACTGCAGGGGCTCAAATCCCCGTTCTGTGGCTGTTAGCTATGTGTTCTGAACTATTTGCTAAACCTCTCTGTGCCTCTATGCATGTATCGGTAAAATGGGAACAATATAGTACTTACCTCATAGGGTTGCAGTGAAGATAGATGAGAAAATATGAGTAATGAGCTTTACATGCAGCTTAGCACACAAGGAACAGTGTCATTATTAGGATCATCTTTGTAGTTACTGCAGGGTCCAGAGAGCATACATGGTTGCCAAGTAATGCATGTTTATTGAATTGATCTAAATTCTGCTTATAGTTCCTCAAATAGCGGAAGGATTCAAAGGTATTGCTTAAGAAAAATTAACATGGAAGTATAAATTGTATTAAAGTGAAAAATCACAATGAAATATACTTGTATTTTTAATGTATTTAATTTTCAGCCTCTCAGATTCTCCCTTCTCCCTGGCCCCAGGAAAAGGACTTCCTGTTATTCAGATCACTGGCTCTCAACCCTTCTGGCTGCATATTGGATCAATATGCGGAGTTTTAAACTCTACAGCCTGGGTTCACTCCCCAACAATTCTGATTTTTTTGGTCCTGGGTGGGGCTTGTCCATTGTAAGTTTTAGAAGTGTCTAGGTGACATGTAGCTAAGGTGATCCAGATCACCTTACTTTGAGCCATATTTCTGAGTGCTCCATAGACCACTTACATCAGAAATACTTGAGGCACTTGTTTAAAGGGCAGATTCCTAGACTCCACTGCAAGTGTCAGTCAACAATATCTGGGACTGTGAACTACCAGCTTATCTTTAAAACAAGCTTCTCAGATGACTTTGCCTTTCTGGAATTCTTGCCACCTTCCCTCCACACTGCTCCCCAGCCACTGTGTCATGGAACACTTCCAACTGCACATGTTCAGAGGGTGGCCTATTGTCCATAGCTTCTGGATAGAAAAGGCCCTTTTCCTATTCAGTGAGGTGTCCCCATGTCCTCCCAAATGTGGTTTCTATGTGGTTAAAATTTGAATTCACTGCTGTGACCTCTCAGAGGCCTGGTTCTTCCTATCTCCAATCTCAGCAACAGGAGGGCTGTCATCTGTTAGACAAGGAGAGCATGAAATCAGGGAAGGTGTCACAAAGGAGGCTGCACTTGAAATGTGCCTTGAGAGATAGGACAGGATTTCCTCCAGGCAGAGATGGCAGAAAAAGGCAACAGTATGAGCAAAAATGTAACTTACTATGAGAGGTTAAAAGTGTGGGCTTTGGAATGAGAGGGCACTCCAGTCCTGCCCCTTTTCTGCTCCATCCATGACTCCACCCCTCTTGCCCAGCACCCCTCTAGTCTTTTCTGCTGTATAATACTATTGTAAACAGTTATACCTGCTCAGGTAGGTGGAAAGGCTTTTCATATATTACTTTATATTATTTTTTTCTTTCTTGGCATTAAAAATAGCTCTCTTTTAATGAAACACATCTTGGTTCTCTCTTTTGTGAAATGCTGAAAACCAATGCCAAAGAATATAAGCTGTGTGATGGCAAAGACTATGCCTGTTTATTTACTGTGTATCCCCTCGTACTTAACACAGTGTTCCTCGCATAGAGTAGGCATCCAGCAGATAATGCTGAATGAAGAAGCAGCATCTGAGTTTTCTTTTGCTTGATGAGAAGGATATAACAGGAAGTCATTTCATGGTATATTTAGTAAATAATGTATTACTTATCTATTGCTGCATGATAATTTATGCCAAACTTTAGCAACTTAAAACAATACACATTGATTATTTCAGTTTCTGTGGTTCAGGAATCTGTACGTGACTTAGATGGGTGCTTAAGCTCAAGATCTCTCACCAGGTTGCAGTCATCTACAGGCTCCACTGGGAAGGATCCACTTTCTAGCTCACTAAGAATTGCAGGCAGGATTCAATTCCTCATGGGCTGTCATACCATGGACTGTTGTCTCTCAGTTCCTTGCCAAGTGGGCATCTCCACAGAGAATGTCACAGCATGGCAGCTTATTTCGTCAGAGTAACTGAGAAGACGAGAGTACAAGTACAAGCAAGATAGCTGTCATAGTTTTCTGTAATTTAATGACAGAAGTGACATCCCATCACTTTTGCTGTATTCTAACAGTTAGAAGTAAATCACTAGGTCCAGTCCACGCCCAAAGGAAGGGGACTGAACAAAGGCTTGAATCACCATGATCCTTGAGGGTCACATAAGGTGAATACTATAAATATAGTATTGAGTTGGTTTGAGTGTGGGGTAAAGAAAAAATTCATAGAAGATGAAACTGGAAAGTAGATTGGGGCCCATCAGAGCATGGAGGCTCTTGTGTTGTAGATTGTCTGAACTTTGTTCTGACCCTCACTACTCAAAATGTTGTTCATGGATCAGCAGCATTCATATCACTTGAATAGCTGCTAAAACTACAGAATATTAGACTGTGACCCCTGACCTACTGAATTAAAATCTGCATTATAACAAAGTCACTATATAAACCATCTTTGATGATGGAGGTATGATGATATGTCTCTATAGTAGTAGCCTCTTGCTGTATGTGGCTATTTGGTACTTGAAGTGCTGTTAACGGGACCAAAGAACTAAACTTTAAATTTTAATTTATTTAAATAGCCACATGTAGCTAGTAATTACCATAATGGACAACACAGCTCTAAAATACCTAAAAAAAAAAACCCCACACACACACCAAAAAAAACACACCCACACAAAAGTTTCAAGTAATATCTAACATTTATTAAACACTGAAGATTATGGAAAAGCATGAATAAGACAGGCTTTATTACACAAGCTTAATTAACTCACCTTGGACTAATAAATGAAAGAATTTAATATCACAAAAGGAGTTTTGAGACTGAGGTTGATTTCAACCTCTAAAATTAAAAAGAAAAAAAAGCAGCTAAGACGTTTCTGAAGGAGCGAGCAACCACCTCCCTCTAGTGGCAAGAGAGAAAGTTGCTGCTGAAAAGCCGAATTGCTTCTGTATCTATATATAAAACTGCTCACAGCCATTTCTTTTATATAATTATAACTTTAAAAGATTCTAGATCAATATATAAGGAAAATAGATCTGATTTTTTTGAAAATAAAAGTTAGACCTAATTTTCACTTACTATGAATGCTAATCTCTATAGAAATTTGATCTTTCCAGAAGAAAATAATTTGCCAATGAAATTTGAGAAATTGAGGCTTTTACAAAACAAAAGTTTATGAAGCCTTAACCAAACTGTGAGCAAAATAAATTGAGAGCAGTTCTTCTCTCTTGATAAGTGTACTGGGATGGAATATGACAAGGAGTGGATTCAGCAGCACTGGAATTTGTAAAAACTCATGGTACATAGAAAATTAACATATTACAAGAGTTCTTAATAACCAAAACAACGCTTTTCATTCTGATATTGTTTCAAAAGACAGTTCTGTCACATTGCCAGTTTTCATTACAACCATACATACTCATTTAGATTTAAATACTGAACTACTAATTTCAAGTACAAGAAGAAACTCAAAATTGAAATGACTTGTGTTACACCTATTGTTTTTCCCTCACAGCTTCAGGAAAAATCTTATGCCCACTGTAATAAGTACAGAACGTACAGAAGACAGTTATATACAAAAGTGCATTAATATAATAATACATTTAGCAGAAACACAGGAAAAAAATCCTGGTTAACAATCTGATATATTACACCATTTAAGACTACTTGAAGAGTCTCCAAATGAGTCAAATTCCTACTTGCTTTGGTTATGATATTGACGCTATAGAACTAACCTTTGAAACCAAAAAAAGGAAAATTTTAACTATCTGTGAAATGCTTCACATATACTTGTGTTTATCCTTAATAGCTTTTGACAACAGTCTTATAAAACTCCCAACACAAAGATTCAGAATGGATAATACCTATATCTAAATTAGAGTACTTAAAAAGGAAATTAAATTGATCCACTACAGAAGCAGACCTGGTCTGCTCTATTCCTAAAAGCCTGAGCTAGATAACGTACCCCAAAACTTCAACTTAAATCCAACTGGTCAACTACCATTAAAGATCAAGCAGCTCCACAAAACAAGCCATGGTTTCAGGCCACTGTTCCTTAGAACAATTCAGAATATGTAAATATTAACTTGTCATTTATACAGATTAAGTCTACAACTATCTTTATATAGTCAAAATGCCTAAGTATAATTAGAGCAATTCTCCTCTTTTCCACTCGCATCCCTTACCACAACGAAAGAACACATATTTCCATAGATTCCACTGACCAAAGATGCAACATCGAAACTTGACAATAAAGAAAAAGTACTACATATTAAAGTCTGAGAAGACCTAATCAGTTTTTCTGAGTTCAATATGAATGTCAATTAAAAATTAATTTACCATAACGTGAACTAGGTTAAAACATTAATAACCTTAATTTAAAATATAATTGTGAGGGGGCTGAGAATAATGTTATTAGAAAAAAATGAAAATAAACTGTCAGTGAATGAACTCAGATCTTCAGCTATACCATGCAACTTCCTTACTCTTAATATCCAGCTAATTAGAGGAATTTGAGTTCCTTCTACACCTTTTGGAATAAGTAAATTATTTTCCAAAGAAATAAGAATTAAGCGTTCTAAGGAGGTATGCTCCAGATACTATGCTGACAGAGATGCCTAGGTCTAAATACCTCTCAGATGCTTCTTACCCATTTAACATAGTTTCATTATAAAGACAAAATTTATCTTACTTTGTCAGACTTAAAACAAATCCAAAGTTACCACAGTCCATGTATATACAAATACTTATTTTCTAACTAATAGTCTTTTTAAGGATTAAATTTACCTCTAAGTTTAGACATGTTGAATGTCAGTGTGCTTACCATTAATACTATTATTTAAATGCAACTTGGAATTTTCCTAATAACCCTCTAAAACTATAAACTAACTTTAAATAACTCCCTTCCAATTCCAAACAAACATTTTTCTTGGAGATAGGAGTGCTAAAAGGTGATTTGTTAAAGGAGAGAGGAGTGTTCCGGCTATTACACAAATAAATGCAAAGAATCCCTAAAGTTAACAAAAGAATAAACTTGCTATATAATCTCTGTTCTGGAAGTACTTTTGCATTAAAAATTATCTTTCCAGATATTAAAGAATTATCTGGTTTTAAAAAGTATTTTGGCTTATGACATTCTTCAGGGGGTGGGAGTGGGGGCAATAAAAGAATACATTAAGCTATGTTTTAGATAACTTTCAATATTCTTCAATGACCTAGATGGGCCAAAACAAAGTTAGGCAAATGAAATTTAAAATCTGAAGGTGTTTTTTTTTATACATGTTATTATCAATTTATTGGTTCAATTTAATGGCTTTGCTTACTGATATCCAACAGCATGGGCATTTTATAAAATTAATTATAACATTCAGATTATTTCTTAGTTTGGAAAAGCTTGATATTGACAAAAAAGTAGAGTTCACCTTTAAGGCACATGAGGCTATATAGAGTGAGCCATGAACAAAAATCTCTGCTAGAGAATCTAGAAACAAGACTTCTATATTTGTTAGTTACTAGTAACTAACATTTTTAGCCTAAATATTAACACATTTGATAAATTTCACAGTTTTTAAAGCTCATCAGAATCTGGATACCTTTATACTATAGGTTCTTTGAATTTTTTCTTTATGAGGGGATTTAGCACATTTAAAAACTATAAAATGAGATGTCCACCGAATCCATAAATTATAAGTCAGTTTCTGTGATTAATTCATCAGCAATATTAACTTAATAATAAAGACTGAGGAAATGGACAAAACCACCACAGCTTAACAAAAAATGAGACAAGTCTTATGAAAGCAAAAAGGTGTTACTTTAAGTTCTTATTGGGACAGAATGAACTAGCCCTTTACACTCCACTATGTCTTAAACTATACCACCTTACTTTAATTCCATTGAAATACTGTAGAAAAAGACATGCCATTTTGTTTAACTCAAGATTCATACTTTAAAAAGCTGTAGTGGGGACTGACAGACTTCTCTTTTTTCCATTTTATCGAGATATAATGACATACATACAAGATCTCTAATAAAATGTTTCCAGATAAATCTGAGGGGACTTTATCATGTTCTCCATTAACAAAGCTTAGTTAGGGCTTAAAAGAAAAAAAACAAACAAAAAAAAACAAAACAGAGCTGGGTTTCTTTTGAATTGAACTCAGAGATATACCAGATTGAATAAATTATTACTTATTCCAAGAAAGAAGTAATTCAAACTTACATTATCTACATAAGGCATTAAAACAGAACAAGAAAATAGCATGTTAACAAAGACTTTTTGTCTTTTTCTCCCGAGTTTTTTTGAAGGGGGATGGAGAACACTGTAATCTCCCTCTTTAATCATAAGCAAACCCAAGTTGTGTTACTTTTTTTCGTTTTAATCAGAGGAAGTATTTCAATCTCCTTCAAACCAACTTTATGAGTTATCTTTAATTTATAGTACTGTAAAGACAGTCCATCCAGATCTACACAAAATTTCATGGCACACTTTACCATAAACTCTCAAACCTTTATATACTTTTAAAATTGGCTTTGTGGTGCTTTGGTAAACTTGTTTAATAGTGACCTACGTTAAATCTGAGGTAATAAGACTATGTGATTGTTGGGAGAGTAGAGGAATTGGTCTTATTACATAACAACCCTGTTTAGGATTTTCTTTTACTGGTCACTGTCAAGTAAACTGTTTCCAAGTATTTAACAGATCAAGTCTGCTCTGCAGTCTCCAAAACGGGCCTGTTTTCCTTGAAGAGTGAAGAGAACAATCATTCTCTGAAATGTGTTTTTGCTAAGAGCAAATAGAGAATTCAGCTGTATTTATTCTTCTCCCCATTTACTCTCCCTATACTTGAAAAGGAAAACACAAGGAGGTTGACCCTTCCACCTTCCTCAGAGTATTCTTGGGTCTATCCCCAAACTCTCGTTGGGCCCTCTCGGCTGGTTAGGAGCACCAAAGAGGAGGTAAGAGGAAAGTCAGAAAGACTATTCCAACTGATAAACATATACTAGTACACATATACACTTCTTAAATTTTAGTAACATTTTAAAGTATGAATTTAATGGTCTTCAAAATGTTACAGGCCTCAGCAAAGCTGCAATATATCAATTTTTATCCTCAGTTTCAATTCTTTAACCTTCAAGGAACCAAAATGAAATCAAATTTTCAAAACACATGACTGTAAGCAAAGGTTATGCCTTTATATTTAGATTAAGAACTTTAAATTAAGAATTTAAGCCATTAATCTTTATCTTAACAAGTTACTTGGTATAATAAGTTAAAAAAAGTAGAAATTCCCATCAACCTCTGACTCTAGCTTTAAAGATATGGACTGCAACTCCTATAGTATCACAATTACCTTTCAAAAGTTATGTACAATAAAATAAAAATTATGAAGGTCAGAAAGCAGCTTGATTGTCAGTAGTATTAGTTTCCAACTTCTTTAATCCATATGAATGATTAAAGATGTGTGGTAGAAGTAAAGGAGTCACACTACTGCGAATGTTCATAACAAACTCTCCATAAAAGCATTAAAGAAACTATAATTTCACATTTAAAATTAGTTCTATTTTAACCGCCAACAAGCTAAGGTTTTTCCTATTATCTCACTGCTCTATGTATTTTAAAGATTTATAGGGAAGGTTAACAGAACTGTAAGGGTTTCCTTTAGTTAATTTTGAACATTAACCTGTTCACATGCCAGAAGCTTTTATACCAACTATTTAAAAATTAGAGCTGTGCTGGAAAAAAAATGACCCACAAAAAGAACTTAAGAGATATTTTCTGCCTTTCAGACAGTTTCACAGCCTAAAACTTTAGAAAGCAGTGAAAGAGTAGAATGGGTTATTTTGTTCATTGCTTTCTCATTTGAATATTAATGAACATAGCATCAAGTCTAAAATTCAGTTGTTAGTAACACTATTTCCTCAGTAGTCATCACTTACAAAAAGGATACTAAATGTACATAAAGTGAAAAGAAAAAAACAAACCTAACAAGAAAGATAATAGGGCCTGGTTTTACACTTTTGAGTTAACAATGAATGAAAACAGATAGAAATAAACCTAATGAAGGCACTATTGTAGATAGTAATCCACATTCCATCCCCAAAACCTCAAAAAAAGACTTCCACAAGAAATTGAGAATTATGCTATGGCCCTTTAGAAAATATAAACTAAGAAATTATAACATTAAGGAAACTGAATTATGATCTCTACACATATACATATACAGACATAATAAACTACTTGTCAGCAGTACCTTGAAACCTTCTAAACTTCAAAATTACTAATATTTGAAAAAGCCTACTTAACCAACCTAAAGTTTAAATAGTCAAAACAACATTTACTAAATCAGTGGTTCTTAAAGCTAGCATGCAGGATAAAATAACCTGGTGCTTGTTACAATACAATGCTAGGCCTCTCCCCCAGGGTTTCTGATTCGCTAGGTTTGGGGTGGGGCCCCATAGTATGCATTTCTAACAACTTCTCAAGTGATGCTGAAGACGATGATCCAGGGACCGCCTGCTGAGAACCACTGGCCTAAATTATTAATGGTACATCAGCACAGCCCTAACCAAAAGCTTGATCAAGATGCATGTAAACAAATAATGCTTGGAAAGAACGTTGATAACTTCACCCTTTTTACATCAAAACATCTACATCTGCTTCATGGTCTTCCTCAGTCACTTTCAAGGACAGCACTTCTTCGTTAAGAAAGAGCCCACTGAGCCGCTCCTTCCGAGCCTGCCTCTGCTCTTTCAGCTGCCTCTTGCGTAAGGCCTTCTGCTGCAACTTCCGCTGCTTGGATCGCTTCTGTCAAAATAAAATTTTCTAAATCAGTAAAGTTTAGTTTTGGCATATCCACTTCAAAGTATTTTATGGATCAAATTTTTTATTCTCAGAATTTCTATAGATGTTCAAATTCCTTTGCAGTATGATCCTGGTTCCAGTAAGTGAGCCACTGGCTTAGACTTGAAAATACTTCCTCAAGAATCTATTTTTATGTATTTGACCAGTGAACCTTCTGATAAGGAGGGGATGAAATTTGATCATTTTAACTAGTTATGGATAACCAATCATTAAAAAGATTTAGAAATCAAATTAAGGTACACTGGTGTCAGTGCAGAGTGAACACATAGTGAACAATACCAAACACAAATGCAAAGGACATCTCTAATGCTTATGCTTTTAAGTTGTCTTTCATCCAAAAGCACTAGCAATTTTACCATGACTGGAAAAGAATCATGTATTTCCGTATTAGGCAAATACCAAAAGCCCATTAGAAACCCATTGGGTACTCTATTCCTTGTCACTGGTGAACTAATGCTAAAAAGGAATGACCACATATCCAGAGGAATCCCTTGGCAACCAACAAAGCTGACTATGTTTCTGTTCGGTAAAAGTCAGAGAAAAAATCACTGTGTATCTTCTAGTCACCATTGGGTTCCCAAAGAGTTAGAAAGATACCCTTATCATCCTTAAGTTGGCTCCAGACTGTCACCACTGCAAGAGCTGAACTCCACTGCTAAGCATCATAGAACCATACATCTGTATATATGTCTATCTATATCTATATCTATCTATATATCTATCTATATCTTTATCTATATCTATATCCATATCTATATCTATATATCTATATCTATATCTATGGCTAATATGCAAAGTGTCCCCCTCAGGAGTTCTATCTACTGAGAGACCAGAAGTTTGATTGCTTGCTATGACATGTGCTGATCACCAGGGGGTGGCACGGAACATGGCGGGCGACCAGTGGTGGTAGCAGGGCGCTGAAGGAGCAAGGGAAGGAGGAGGTGGAGAGGCAGGGAGGCAGGGAGGCGAGGAGGCAGGGGAACCACGCAGTGGTGGCACATGGGCGGTGAGGGAAGGAGGAGGTGGGGAGGCGGGGAACCTGATCGGCCCCAATCTCCAGCCAGGCATAGGGATGCTACCTGTGTACGAATTTTGTGCACCGGGCCTCTAGTATACTTATATTTCCTATTTTGTATATGCTCAATAATATTACACAGATTTTTTTCAACTGTGAAAACAGTAGAAATAAATTAGAGAAAACATTATATTTTTATGCTAAGATGAAACACTTAAGACTAAAACATTAAAAAAACATTTAACATACACAAAAGACAGAATATTCTTGAGAGCTAATAGACAGTAACATCAGTGATATAGGGAGACAGACTCAGTAGTGAGTTATAGTCAATATTGCAATCCTGAGATTCACTCATTGTTTCCATCAATTTATCTTACTTAAAAGAGACACAAAAATCGCCCTAATGGGTTTGGCTCAGTGGATAGAGCATTGGCCTGTGGACTCAAGGGTCCCGGGTTCGATTCTGGTCAAGGGCATGTACCTTGGTTGCGGGTACATCCCCAGTGGGGAGTGAGCAGGAGGCAGCTGATCGATGTTTCTCTCTCATCAATGTTTCTAACTTTCTATCCCTCTCCCTTTCTCTCTGTAAAAAATCAATAAAATATATTTTAAAAAAAGAGACAAAAATCAGATAAATTTGAGTGTTATGGCTGTGGGTCACAACAGTATTTCAAAAGATTCAATCTAGAGGGCTTTGTTCAATTGAACCAGAACCAGCTGCTTGCCAACCCCACCTCCTCATGAAATCACTGTAGACTTGGGGAAAAATACAAATAGAATGCCTTGGTATGATTATTTGATAGAACCAAATACTGTACAAAAAACAGATCTGCATATGCATATGCATAATAAAAGAATGTAAAACAAAAAAAATTAAAACCACAACCCCCAGGCATCTAGATAGCAAGATACATTTAACTCTTCAAGAAATTTATATGAGGGAGTACTAATGTTAATATTGAAAGGTAAAGTTTTGTATTGATTAGATGTTTTACTTTAGAATCCCGAATCCGCTCTGCTGCACTTGCAGACAAGTTGCTGTCACTGTGTGCTCGACTCATGTTGGCACTGGAGTTTGAAGCAGAGTTTCCAACACTGGACCCGCTGCTGCTTGCTGAACTGACCATGCTGGCACTGCTGCTGCTGGCACTGGCACCGCTCACTCCACTGGTGCTTGCACAACTAAAGTTGCTTCTCTTCCAGGCCTCTCTTACAGGCCGTTGGCGAGGGCTATGCTCCTTGATATAGTTTCTGACCTTGGAACGCACAGATAAAAACTAGTTAGTGTTGTTACTTGACGTTCTACCCTCAAAATACTCGAGAATAGAATGGCGTACTTAAAAAACTGTCAAAAGTGTTACAGATATACATACAGTGGGGCCTTGGCTTACAAATGTCCCGACTAATGAGTTTTTTGAGATACTAGCTGTCTCTTGGCCGATTTTCTGCATTGAGTGGATAGAGTAATTTGAGAGCGACGAATCCTAACCACTAGACCACCAGGGAACAGATGATAGAGTAATTTGAGTTAACGAGCTCCGAGGGAACAGATGATAGAGTAATTTGAGTTAACGAGCTCCTTAACGAGCTCGGTCTCCCGAACGAATTAAACTCCTAAGTCAAGGCCCCACTGTAGGTAGAATATATGGAAAAAAAGAAACCTCTTGACAATGTTCAAAATTCTAGAATATATATTATGGAGTTAGATTTTCAAAGCACATAAAATAAAGGGTGTACCAAAAAAATGTATACACACTTTTAATGATTATAAACTCCATGTTTATTAACATACAGTTAATTTTCAAAATTTAAACGAATCTATATAAAAGTGTGTATACGTTTTTGGGACACCCTATATAATCAATAAATGGAAGGCTACTGGCATCCAGAATTTAGGATCATAACACTCAGGAGACAGAAACTAACAGTAAAATAAAATAGATATTTTTTTAAAGTATGCTATTATTGATTTATTTTTTAGAGGGAGGAAGGGATAGGGATCGAGAAATGGAAACATCGATGAAAGAGTAACATCATTGATAGGCTGCCTCCTGCATGACTCCTATTGGGGATAGAGCCCATAACTGGGGCATGTGGTCTGACCTGGAATCTACCTGGTGACTTCTTGGTTCCTGGGTCAATGCTCAACCACTGAGCAACACCAGCAGGGCAGATGAGATTTTTTAAAAGATTTCCACTAGAGATGATTTAAGTAAATTGCTAAGTATATCTAATATTAGGGTGTTTCATAAATCTTACCTAGGGGCACACAGTAGCTGCCTTCAAATGCAAGGTATCAATTTACCATACTAATGAAAATGGGGATTGAACATAGAACATTATAATGTTTGTTGAGAGAAATACTGAAATGAGAAAAATGTTTCATAAATAATGACAAATGTCAAAAAAAGTAGAACAGAAGTATTCATTTAGCTATGTGCCAGCGAAAAAGAGCAGTAAAGACTATACTTAGAAGATACCAGAAATGTGTATTTCAAAATAGCATAAGGGAAAATTAATTATGTTTTACCCTAGCCAAGCTCAATTACTCCATAAGACTACTCAAATCCTTCAGTTCAGATGTTCATGCAAGTATAACTCTCAATAATCATTATTTTCATTATGTATGAAAATAATAATGATTTTTAGCTAATTATCTATGTATTTACATATTATTCACATATACATGCTACAAAACAATGATATTTTCTATAGCTGAACAATCTATATTTTTTTTTACATACCTGCTTCAGTTTTTCATCTGTGAGACAGTTAAGTTCAATAATAAACTCACTGTCTGTAGGGGAGATTTGAGCAGAAGGATCAATTATTTTAATAATATCAAGTTGCTCCCGAAGACCCATCTCAGTACTGACTTTGCGACTCAGATACTCAATATATTCCACCTATGTGATAAAAAATTATAATAAACAAGATCAATGTCAAAACCTGATTGTCTAGTATGTCATTTATTATATTTTAAATATCAAAGCACTTAATGTTAATTTGTTCCCTAAAAAACAATTAGTTATAGCTAAAATTCAGATTCACTATGCAATCCATATTTACCCTGTGACTTTAAACAGGCAATAAATTGAGCTTCATATAGTCTCCACATACATGCTTTTAATTAAAATGCCAAGATCTCTACCTGTTCATCATTTGACATTGAACTCCAAGGAAGTTCGTCTAAATTCCTGTGCTTGTTTTTCTTTTTAGGAAGCAGGCAAGGTGAACTTGGAATACTGGGTATGACATCAGAAAGCACATCACTCCCACTGGCAATGTCACTTCCCGGTAACTTTATAAAAATAAGAAGAAGGGGGTAGAGAAAGCAAAATATTTTAAAAATACATTTTAAATACCACAACATATTTTATTTTTATTAAAAATTACTTTAATCAAAGTCATGACAAATACAGAATCAGAAGACATTAATTCTGATTCACTCCTATTTTAGACAGTGTAGCAACATCAATATACTCTTTGTATATAGTCACTTACTCAATGATATTTTCCAAAAGTTTAAAATCATAATCAAGACCTGTCAAAGTGCTAACTTAAGAGTCAATCATCATTAAGGTTTTTAATTCAGAATGCGAATGTAGGCTATGGTCCACATAGCATAATGAGAAAGGAGCACTGGTCTCCATATCTCAGGAGACCTGAGTGATCTGCCATTAAATGGCTCTTTGCCAGATACTGTGCTAGACACAGTGCCAATATAAAGACAAATAAATCATGGTCGGTCCTTGTCCTCAAGTCTGTATTAACAACCTCAAAACAATTAAAATATGCCCTTAATATAAAGCAGAACACTTTAAAAACCAGAAGTATTGCCCTAACCGTTTTGGCTCAGTGGATAGAGCATTGGCCTGCAGACTGAAGGGTCCCCAGGTTCAATTCCGGTCAAGGGCATGTACTTGGTTGCGGGCACATCCCCAGTAGGGGGTGTGCAGAAGGCAGCTGATCGATGTTTTTCTCTCATCGATGTTTCTAACTCTCTATGCCTCTCCCTTCCTCTCTGTAAAAAAATCAATAAAATATATTTTTAAAAAAGTAAAAACCAGAAGTATTATAAAAGAAAAATTAGGGGGAATAAAAAGGTCAGAGATAATGTGTAGGTAAAGGAGAAATGTAAGCAAGCCTAATACACAGAAAATCAAACCAGTTTAAAGTGAGATGAACAGCAAAAATAAGTGCTTTAATTTTGTATTGCCTATTAATAGTCAGTTAAAATGAATTTTAAAAGCTTTATTGATTTATAACTAATATACAAAGAAGTGTAACATATTTAATGTATACAATTTGATGAGTTTGGACATATGCATATAGCCTGAAACTATCACACAATCAAGGTAATAAACATATATCCATTACCTCCAAAACTAAGAAAGGATTTAATTTTAAATAAATGTGTTTAAGTCATTCATCAAACAGATAAAAAAATTTTCTACAAGGAGTATATAACTTTCAAAGATAATGCTCTTGTTTTTACAAGATACAAAACAGAACCTTCTTGTTATTGTCTGATTCTATAGACTTTGCAATTATATCTGAACTCTGGATGAATACCAACCAGGTTTTTGAAGTTACCAAAAGAAAAAAGCTACTCTTGCCATGAAATTACTGTAATCACATGCATTTGGTTTCCTATAATACCCAAAGCACTATAATAGGTACAGGGGATTCAAAGGAATGTAAGCTATGATCCTCACACAAGAACTTCATGCTTGTGAACATAATACAATAACATAAACACACAATTATACATACAATTATAAAACATAGCAAATTATGAATGTTAGGTTTGAGATGACAGGTCACCAATGGAAAGATCTAGCAGTGAGTTGAAGTTGCAGGATTAAAGAGCGCTACAAGGGGGTTAAGCACTGGGGAGTCAATCACATAGAAGAGGGGAATGAAGCCAAAAAATAGAGTTGATCACTATGCACAGTGACCTCAATTTTTATAAGGAAACTGTCTATTAGCTACTACTCTTAAAAACCACATTTTCACTTTGACAGTCATTGATAATCCAAGTGCATGAGTAACTTCCAACAATTAGTATGATGTCCTTTAAAATCTCATTAACACTGCTTGTATTGCTCAGTCTTAGCCCTAAAAATATCTATTCACTATCATGAACGGATGATTACTGAATATACACACAAAGGCCATCTCTTTTTCAGCCTTTAATGTAAAAAAAGAAAATGTTTTACTATTATCCCTTTGAAAGATTTCATGAAAGATCTCCCCAGGGTTCCTAAACAAAAATGAGATGCTCTTCAGATGAAGGGCTTCCCTACTTCAAGCTCCTTTGATAAATTAAGTAGAGCAAGGAACTCTCAAACGGTAACAAAAATGTCCATCTAAATATTTAACAAATACTGGTACATGCTAGGTGCCAGATTATGTTGAGCACTTAAATTTGTGTCATTAACTCTGTTTATGTGTTTGTTGGGGTTCTTTGGCCATTTTTTTTAAGGAGAAGTAAAAAGATCCCAAACAAAATTCAAATCCCAGTTCCACTGCTCACTAGCCTCAGAATCTTCTGTATAAGTTATGATTAATGCCACTATCTCAAGGATTGTTGAAAGTTTACACAAAACCTCAGAGAATACCATATACTACTGAAGTGGCCAAGTTAAGTTTCACAAGCTAATCTCTCAGAATGGCAGAAGGGGTTAAAGAAAAAGGCATTCAGGTAAGGAGAATAATTTAGTAAAACAGATGGAAAGAACATAGGATGAGGTTAAGGACACCAATATGATTAAAACAGAAAATTGTGCTAGGGATCTGAAAGTTACTAGAATAAACAGAAACTTGTATGATATGTGGAATTGAGCCAAAAACACTTTCTAAATAGAAGTAAATTGATGATGGAGGGGGTCAATGGGGGAAAAAGAGGGACATATGTAATACTTTCAACAATAACGATTTATTTATTTTTTTTAAAAGTAACTTGATGAAACTGGTCTTGAGGGAAGATAAGTCATAAAGCAACATGGGGATAAAACAAAATGAAGAAAGACTGGAAATAAGCTCTTGTTTGACCTAGGCCTGTACTAAGATTAGCAAAAATGGAAAGAGCCCTAACCGGTTTGGCTCAGGTGGATAGAAAGTTGGCCTGCGGACTCAAGGGTCCCAGGTTCGATTCCAGTCAAGGACATGTACCTTGGTTACGGGCACATCCCCAGTAAGGGGTGTGCAGGAGGCAGCTGATCGATGTTTCTCTCTCATCGATGTTTCTAACTCTCTATCCCTCTCCCTTCCTCTCTGTAAAAAAATCAATAAAATATATATTTTTTTTAAATGGAAAGAAAAATTAGAACAGAAAATTTCAAATAAAAAACTACTTACAAGGCTGTTTACAATTAAATGGACTAGGATAATAGATGACCAATGTGAGAAAAGAAGAAAATTGGCATACCACCCATACAGGGTGATGTTCTTAAACACCTCAATTTTTAGAGTGAGACACCTGAAGCAATGTTATAGATCTTCTAGTTTAACACCTTCATTTTTTACAAATAAGGAAAATGATGTTCAGAGTAGGACACAAGTCCAGTGTTTTCAATTATGCAAAGATCTCTTGCCTTGCAGGTATTTAGGATGAGAGAATACAATTTGAGATATGAAGAGTGTGCAGTGAAAACGAGAGAAGTAAGTACAAGTGTCCTTTGAAATGATAATAGTCATTTTTCACTACACTCTAAAACAAGTCACAAAACAGTCCTTTTTTTCCAAAGAAATGCTATAATTGAAAGTTTCATTACTGATCAAGGGCTCAGCATCAGATAACAGGTTTGCATGAAATAATGTCATCCAATGAATATATCCCAAGAAATCAGAAACACCAATCAGAAAGGATATATGCACCCATATGTTCATAGCACAATTCACCATAGCTAAGATCTGGAAACATCCTAAGTGCCCATCAGTAGATAAATGGATTAGAAAACTGTGGTACATCTACACGATGGAATACTATGCTGCTGTAAAAAAGAAGGAACTCTTACCATTTGCAACGGCATGGATGGAACTGGAGAGCATTATGCTAAGTGAAATAAGCCAGTCAATGAAGGAAAAATACCACATGATCTCATTCATTTATGGATAATAAAGACCATTATAAACTTATGAACAAAAATAGATACAGAGGCAGAGCTGCCTCAAACAGACTGTAAAAATAAAAAAATAAAAAAAAAATGTCATCCAAGTGGAAATGTGGAGTAATCAATTGGAGATATGAGAGCAGCAGATGTACATGACAATGAATTGTATGAGCTCTGTATATTATTAGGTCAGCAATTTTCCATTTTATACCTGATAGTACGTTTCAGGATAAAAATGCTTAGTAATTCTCATCCCATATTTTCCATAGATAACAATATCTGATATATTTATATTATAATCAGTAATTATGACACATAAGAATTAAATCAAACTTCTGCCATTATTTATTGTAGTATGCAGCAAAATTTTTTCAGTAAGCTCATTTCTGTAATAGCTGATATGTAATTTCAAATTGCACACTAGGTTTCAAGTGTGACAGCTGAATCACACACTCTTTAAAACTAATCACATATGTCTTTAATAATGAAAGGACTGCAAGCAAACAATCAGCAAAGCAGAATGCTTTGAGGCTATTTCAAATGCTAAGATGCTACTTCATTCATGGTTAAAATTATGCCTTATTAAGTTGTTAGCATTATCTTCCCAGAATCTATGAATCATTTATATTTACTTTAATGGTAACTGAAACATCTGTTAAAAGAAAGATTTAAACAGAGGCAGTTTTTAATCACAACAGAAGTAACACGAATTTTTAAACTGCAGTCAACAATTTTTAGTCTATTTTAATCCTAACACATAATTTTTTATTATCTTCCTGGATAATTTACTACTCATCATTATGAAGTCCTACAAAAACAAGAGAACATTTTAAACCTTTCAACATATTTAAATAGCAAATATCCATGGCAACAGAGTACCCACACTCCAATTTCATAAGTGGAAAACACATTACTAAGGCAGGCCTGATTTTGTTCCAGCATTCTAGTCATTCATGTACATTAACAGTGAGTGATTGAGGACAGATCTCCACTCTAACTAAGAAAATGAATGAAGAAGTCAGCAATTTAAAAATGCTTACCACTTTGCAACATTATAAGAACTCTAAATAAGTCACATGAAATAAACAGAAAACTGTTTCTCTGAATTATCAGTACTCTACCTGACATTTTATTAAGAATCCTTAAAGTCTAATTTTAAATACAAAGTGTGAGCTAAAAAAATGAAGAATAAAAAGTTACCCACACAAAGATACTCACTTCTATGTTACCTTAAGAGAGAAAAAAAATTAAACACATGTACACAGGGGAATGGCACATCTAGTACCAGGAATATTATGTAGTCATTAAAAAAAAACTCATTGCCGAAACCGGTTTGGCTCAGTGGATAGAGCGTCGGCCTGCGGACTGAAAGGTCCCAGGTTCGATTCCGGTCAAGGGCATGTACCTTGGTTGCGGGCACATCCCCAGTAGGAGATGTGCAGGAGGCAGCTGATCGATGTTTCTAACTCTCTATCTCTCTCTCCCCTCCTCTCTGTAAAAAATCAATAAAATATATTTTAAAAAAAAACAAAAAAAAAACAACAACAACAACAAAAAAACTCATTATTAAGATTATGAGAAAGTTTATACGTTAAATGAGAAAATCTTATTACAATATTTTATGCAGAAGAAAAGGGAACACTTCCTAACTCATTTTACAAGGCCAACGCCATCACAAGAAAACTACAGTCCCCTATGAATACAGATGCAAAAATCCTCAACAAAATACTAGCAAATAAAATCCAGCAGCACGTTAAAAGGTTTATAATACCATGACCAATTAGAATTAATTCCAGGAATGCAAGTGTAAGTCAACATATAAAAATCACTCAATGTTGTATATAATATTAATAGAATGAAGGAGAGAAACTGCATGATCATTTCAATAGATGCAAAAAAAAGCATTTGACAAAAATCTAATATCCTTTCAGATAAAAACTGAACAAACAGGAACAAAAGAGAAATCTCTCAATATGTTAAAGGATATTTATGAAAAATCTATAGTTAACATTATACTCAATGGTGAAAAAATGACTGAAAGCTTTTCCCCTAAGATTGGAAAAAAGAAAAGGATGCCAGTTTTTGCTACTAATATTCAACACTGTACTAGAGATCTAGCCAGGGCAATTAAGCAAGAGAAAAAAAAATCTATCCAGATTAGAAAGGAAGAAAAACTACCTCTATTCACAGATAACATGATCTAAAATATAGAAAACCCTAAAGAATTTACAGAGAAAACAATAAACTATTAAAGCTAACAAATGAGTTCAGCAAAGTTGCAGGATATAAAATAGAAACAAAAATTCAGTTGTATTTCTATACGTTAGAAATAATCAATCTAAAAATAGGAAAAAAATCCATTTACAACTACATCAAAAGAATGAAATATTTAGGAATAAACTGAACCAAGGAAGTACAAGTTTTGGACACGAAAAACTACAAAAGAGCATTGTAACAAACTAACGAAGACCTAAATAAGACATTCCATCCCATGTCGATAGACAGGAATATTTAATACTATTAAAATGGCAATACTCGCCCTAACCGGTTTGGCTCAGTGGATAGAGCGTCGACCTGCGGACTCAAGGGTCCCAGGTTCGATTCCGGTCAAGGGCATGTGCCTTGGTTGCGGGCACATCCCCAGTGGGGAGTGTGCAGGAGGCAGCTGGTCGATGTTTCTCTCTCATCGATGTTTCTAACTCTCTATCCCTCTCCCTTCCTCTCTGTAAAAAATCAATAAAATATAAAAAAAAAATGGCAATACTCCCCAAATTGATCTACAGATTCAATGCAATTCCTATCAAAATTCAAACTGCCCTTTTTGCAGAAATGGACAACATAACACTAACACTGACAGGGAATTGCGAAAGGGACCTCCAGTAGTCAAAACAATGTTGTTAAAAAAGAACGAAGTGGGAGAACTCACACTTCCTGATTTCAAACCTTATACAAAACCAGGGTGATTAAACACAGCGTGATCTTGAGAAAGAAGAAGACAGTTCGAGGTGTCACAATACGTAATATCAAACTATACTATAAGACTTTGTAATCAAAACAGCCTACTACTGGCATAAGAAAAGGCATATAGACCAATGGAACAGAACAGAGAGCCCAGAATAAATCCACACTTTTATGGTCAATTAACATTTGACAAGGTGACAAGAGCATACAATAGAGTAGACAGTCTTTTCCATAAATTGTGTGGGAAAATTGGATAGGTTACATGCAAAAAATGAAACAAGACCAACTTATACCATCGTATCTAATAAAGTGGGAATATGCTAATTGACCCTCACACCATCACAAAGATGGCGGTGCCCACAGCCACAAGATGGCAGCGCCCAGTCCCCTCAGGCCCGCTGGGGTGCCTGCCTTCAGAGTCCCCCAATCCCCTCAGCCCCCCAGCAGCCCAGGGCCAGCCCGAGGCACAGGCAAGCCCAGGGCCAGCCCAAGGCTCAGGTAACCAGGGCTGGCCGAGGCTTGCGCTGCCAGCAGTGGCAGCAGCAGAGGTGTGATGGAGGCATCACCTTCCCCTGATCGCCGGGTTGCTTCCCGCCCCCAAGGGCTCTGGGACTGTGAGAAGGGGCAGGCCGGGCTGAGGGACACCCCCTCCGGTGCATGAATTTTCATGAACCAGGCCTCTAGTATACAATAATAAACTCAAAATGGATAACAGACTTAAATGTACATCCAGAAATGATGAAAATCATAGGCAGCAAAATCTCAGACATCTCTTGTAGCAATATGTTTTCCAATACATCTCCAAGAGCAAGGAAAACAAAGGAAAAAATAAACAAATGGGACTACATCAAATTAAAAGCTTCTGCACAGCAAAAGAAACCATCAACAAAATAAAAAGGGAACTCACTGTAAGGCAGAACATACAGGGTGTCTTGTGGGAAGCTACCGCATGCCAACACTGTCATGAGCCTGCCCCAAGGAACGTGGGAGGCCAATGGACCTTGAGCGTTAGCAGGGCTTATACTAGGCACCAATTGTTTGTGTTGAGACTGAGGTGGCTTGAAGCAATTTCCTGATTTGATAGCCTCCAAGTAAATGTTTACTGGACCTTACTGATCTTTACTGACCTTTGAAACTATGTGCCTGCTATATGCCTGCCTGAGGGCAAGATGTGTATCTAAAACTGAATAAAAGAGGACTAAGCCAGGACTCTGTGTGTCTCTTCAAGAAAGAGGCTCCATCTGTCCCCCACTCCTTAATAATTCATATTTTTATTTAGAATTCTAATTTGGGTGTAGAACCCTACTTCAGATCCTGAACCTTGGCGTGCAGGTCACAGCAATTGGCACCTGAACAGGAAGTGAAGGAGAAGATTCACCTGAGCGAAAAACGAAGTAAAAAAGAAAAAGTGGAAACTCACTGGCACACAAAGCCTGTGCCTGCTTCGGAGTCCCAGACTGTCAGTAGACGTGGATGTTTCTGGAATTAGCCAGGTTATAATGAGGAAGAATTCGAGTAAAGGGGAAAAACATTATTGCAGACTTCTAGCTTGCATGCTCAAAGATAAAGGAATTAAAGCATCAGAAAGTATTTTCTTACAGTTTTTGCATATTATCATAGAGTATAATCCTTGGTTCCCTGATGCTAGAACATTAGACCTTGATCTCAGGAAACAAGTAGGTAGGAATTTAAGGAAAAATCAGGCTCAAGGAAAACAAGTGCCCTTGTCATCTTTAACTATGTGGGCTCTTGTTTGAGCTGTATATTGCCCACTTCATATTGAGGATCAAAAGCCTACAAAACACCAGGAGGATTTTCCAGCACACCCTCCTCCTCCTGAAGTAGAGCCTGCAAAGCCTATAATACCTAAGGCCCCCGATCTTCCAACTGTGGCGTGGGAAGGCTCATCAACTAGAGAAAATGGGGCTGACAGTCCGTTTACAAAAGGACTCAATGCTTTGCCTGAAAATTATCATATGATGCCTTGTGACTGGCAGATTTTAGCTAAAACGACTTTAGATGCCAGTCAATGCTATGGAGAACAGAATATGATAAGACCTATAAATAACAGGCTGTGGGTGTTCACTGGGACCCCAACTGGGAGGCCTCTGGGCTGCATTCTTACTATAAGTCCCAGGCAATGCAAAACATCTGAAAGATCTATGAAAAGAACTCTGAGCCCTAATTATCTTTTCTCAGGTGGTTGCTTATATTGGGGTTTTCAGTGCCGTGAGTACATTCATGCATTGTTCTCTTTGGGTTATGTCTTGTTAAGCAGAGAGAGAACTACATAACCAAACACTTGGAGAAGAGAGATTATGGGGAGACAAAGAAACAGCCCGCATATGAAAGAAAAACAGGCATCACCAGAAAAGGAAGTAAACAAAATGGAGGCAAGCAACCTGTCATAGAAAGAATTCAGAGAAATGGTCATAAGGTGGATGAAAAGAATGGAAGACAAATTCAACAATATGTGTAAGAGCCAAGAGGAAATGAAGAAGAACCAAGACGAATGAAAAATGACATCACTGCTATAAAGAACTCAATAGAAAGCATCAACAGTAGACTAGAAGAAGCAGAGGACCGCATCAGTGAGCTAGAAGACAAGGTAGGAAAAAATTCCCAAGCAGAGCAGCTTCTAGAAAAAAAAAATTAAAAAGCAGGAGGAGAGTCTAAGAGAACTTTGGGACAACATGAAATGAAATAACATCCGCATAACAGGGGTGCCAGAAGGAGAGGAAACTGAGCAAGGAATAGAAAACTTGTTTGAAAAAATAATGACAGAAAACTTCCCTGATATAGGGAAGAAAAAACTCACACAAATCCAAGAAGCTCACAGAGTCCCAAACAAGATGAACCCCAAAAGATCGACACCAAGACACATTATAATTAAAATGGCAAACACCAACGACAAAGCAAGAATCTTAAAAGTGGCCAGAGAGAGACAGAAAGTTACTTACAAAGGATCTCCCATCAGACTAGCGATGGATTTCTCAACAGAAACACATCAGGCAAGAAGGGAATGGAATAAAATATACAAAGTCATGCAAAGCAAGGGTCCGAATCCAAGAATACTGTACCCAGCAAGGCTATCAATCAAAATTGAAGGTGAAATCAAGAGCTTCACAGACAAAAAGGACTACAGGAGTTTATTACCACCAGCAATGCAAGAAATGCTAAAGGTTCTGCTGTAAGAAGAAAAAATAGGAAACAAAGAAGGAAAAGGGTAAAGAATAAAAATGGCAACAAACAAGTATCTATCAATAATAACTTTAAATGTAAATGGCTTAAATGCCCAATCAAAAGACATAGGGTAACTGAGTGGATAAGAAAACATGACCCATATATCTGCTGTCTAGAGGAAACCCACCTCATAAAAAAATATGCACACAGACTGATGGTGAAGGGATGGAAAAAGCTTTCTCAGGAGAATGGGAATGAAAAAAAAATGGGGTAGCAATACTTATATCTGACAAATTAGATCTCAAAGTGAAAGACATAAAAAGAGATAAGGAAGGCCACTTCATAATACTAAAGGGAGCAATCCAACAAGAAGAAATAATTCTGGTAAACATATACACACCCAATATAGGAGCACCCAAATACATAAGAAAACTTCTGGAGGAGATCAAGGAAGAGATTGACAGCAATACAATCATAGTAGGGGACTTTAACACCCCACTATCACCATTGGACAAATCCTCTAAACAGAAAATCAGCAAAGAAACATCAATCCTAAATGACTCGCTAGATCAGATGGAATTAATTGACATCTTCAGAACATTTCACCCCAAAGCCACAGAATATACATTCTTCTCAAGTGCACATGGGTCATTTTCAAAGATAGACCATATATTGAATCACAGACAAAGTCTCTTCAAATTCAAGAAGACAGAAATCATATTTAGCATCTTCTCAGGTCACAATGGCATAAAACTGGAAATCAACTACAATAAAAACAATCCAAAAAAATCAAACACATGGAGACTAAATAGCATGCTATTAAACAATGACTGGGTTACCAGAGAGATCAAAGAAGAAATAAAAAACATCATGGCAACAAACAACAATGAAGACACCACAATCCAAAACCTATGGGACACAGCAAAAGCAGTCTTGAGAGGGAAGTTCATAGTTCTACAAGCCTACTGCAAAAACAAGAAACAGTGATAATAAATTACCTAACCCTACAACTCAAAGACTTAGAAAGAGAGCAACAACAAAAGCCCAGTGTAAGCAAAAGGAAGGAAATAATAAAGATCAGAGCGGAGATAAATGAAATAGAGACCAAAAAAACAACACAAAAGATCAACAAAACCAAGAGCTGGTTCTTTGAAAGGATAAACAAGAGTGATGAACCTCTAGCCAGGCTCACTAAGAAACAGAGAGGACCCAAATAAACAAAATCAGAAACGAAAGAGGAGAAATAACAACAGACCCCACAGAAATACAAAGGATTGTTAAAAAATACTATGAACAACTCTACTCCAACAAACTAGACAACCTGGAGGAAATGGACATATTCCTAGAAAAATACCACCTTCCAAAACCTAATCAGGAAGAATCTAAAAATCTCAATAGGCCAATAACTATGGAAGAAATTGAAGCAGTCATCAAAAAGCATCCAGCAAACAAAAGCCCGGGACCAGATGGCTTCACAGGGGAGTTTTACCAAACATTTAAGGAAGAACTAAAACCTATCCTCCTCAGACTATTCCAAAAAATTCAAGAGGAAGGAACACTTCCAACCTCATTCTATGAAGCCAGCATCACCCTAATACCGAAACCAGATAAAGACAACACAATGAAAGAGAATTACAGGCTAATATCCCTCATGAACATAAAAGCCAAAATCCTCAACAAAATCCTAGCAAATCGGATACATCAGTACATCAGAAAGATCATACACCATGACCAAGTAGGATTTATCCCAGGGATGCAAGGATGATACAATATCCACAAATCAATAAACGTAATACATCACATAAGCAAATTGAGAGATAAAAACCACATAGTCATATCAATTGATGCAGAAAAAGCATTTGACAAAATCCAACACACTTTCTTGATAAAAACTCTCAGCAAGGTAGGAATAGAAGGATCATACCTCAACATAATAAAAGCCATATATGAGAAACCCACAGCCAACATCTTACTCAATGGGCAAAAACTAAAACCATTTCCCTTAAGAACAGGAACAAGTCAGGGATGCCCACTCTCACCACTCCTGTTCAACATAGTACTGGAAGTACTAGCTGTTGCAATCAGACAAGAAGAAGAAATAAAAGGAATCCAAATTGGAAAAGAAGTAAAACTGTCCTTATTTGCAGATGACATGATACTGAACGTAGAGAACCCTAAAGACACCATTAAAAATTATTAGACGTAATAAATGAACTCAGCAATGTAGCAAGATACAAAATTAATGCCAAGAAATCGATGGCATTTCTTTACACCAATAGTGCACTTAGAGAAAGTGAGACTAAAAAAGCAATCCCATTTACCATCGCACCAAAAAAATTAAGATACCTAGGAATAAACTTGACTAAGGAGGTAGAAGACTTATATGCGAAAAACTACAGGACACTGAAAAAAGAGATAGAGGAAGACATAAACAGATGGAAGAACATACCGTGTTCATGGATTGGTAGAATCAACATCATCAAAATGTCCATACTACCCAAAGGAATCTATACATTCAGTGCAATCCCCATTAAATTACCAACGGCATATTTCACAGATCTAGAACGAACCTTCCAAAAATTCATCTGGAATAAAAAAAGACCTCGAATAGCTGCAGCAATCCTGAGAAAGAAGAACAAAGTAGGTGGGATCTCAATACCAGATATCAAGCTGTATTACAAAGCCACTGTTCTTAAAACAGCTTGGTACTGGCACAAGAACAGACATATAGATCAATGGAATAGAATAGAGAACCCAGAAATCGACCCAAACCACTATGCCCAATTAATATTCGACAAAGGAGGCAAGAGCATACAATGGAGTCAAGACAGTCTCTTCAATAAATGGTGTTGGGAAAATTGGACAGATACATGCAAAAAGATGAAATTAGACCACCAACTCACACCATACACAAAAATAAACTCAAAATGGATAAAAGACTTAAACGTAAGACGGGAAACCATAAAAATACTAGAGGAATCCACAGGCAGTGAAATCGCAAACATATGCCAAAGGAATTTCTTCTCTGATACTGCTCCTAGGGCAATGGAAACTAAAGAGAAAATAAACAAATGGGACTACATCAAAATAAAAAGCTTTTGCACAGCAAAGTAAACCATCAACAAAAAAACAAGAAGGCCCACTGCATGGGAGAACATATTTGCCAATGATATCACCGATAAGGGTTTAATCTCCAACAATTACAGGGAACTCATGCAACTTAACAATAGGAAGATAAACAATCCAATAAAAAAATGGACAATGGACCTAGATAGACACTTTTCGAAAGAGGACATACAGAAAGCCAAGAGACATATGAAAACATGCTCAAAGTCACTAATTATACGAGAGATACAAATCAAAACAACAATGCAGTATCATTTCACACCTGCCAGACTGGCTATCATCAACAAATCAACAAACAACAAGTGTTGGAGAGGATGTGGAGAAAAAGGAACTCTTCTGCACTGCTGGTGGGAATGCAGACTGGTGCAGCCACTGTGGAGAACAGTATGGAGTTTCCTCAAAAAACTAAAAATGGAACTGCCATTTGACCCTGTGATCCCACTTCTAGGAATATATCCCAAGAAACCAGAAACACCAATCAGAAAGGATATATGCACCCCTATGTTCATAGCAGCTCAATTCACCATAGCTAAGATTTGGAAACAGCCTAAGTGCCTATCTGCAGATGAGTGGATTAAAAAACTGTGGTACATCTACACAATGGAATACTAAGCTGCGGTAAAAAAGAGGGAACTCTTGCCATTTGCAACAGCATGGATGGAACTGGAGAGCATTATGCTAAGTGAAATTAGCCAGTCAGAGAAAGATAAATACCACATGATCTCACTCATTTGTGGAATATAGAGAACAACATAGACTGATGAACAGGGACAGTCCCAAAGACAGAGAAACAGAGATCAGACTATCAATCCTCAGAGGGAAGGCAGGGGAGGGTGGGGGTAAGGGGAAGAGATCAACTAAAGGACTTGTATGCATGCATATAAGCCAAACCAATGGACAGGGACAACAGGGGGATGAGAGCATGAGTGGGGTGGGGGGGTTGGGGGTTAATGGGGGGATGAGGACACATTTGTAATACCCTAACCAATAAAGAAGTTAAAGATAAAAAAAAAGAACCCTGGTTTATTAAGTCTTGTCTCTATGTTATGTGTGGTTGTCTGTTGATTGTTGTTTTATCTGTCTTCTGTCTTTGTTGTTTGGTTTAATTTGTTTATTGTTAGTCTATTAAGCATCCCTGATTTTTTTTCATAAAAAAAGAAACAGTAGGTGGCCAGACCATTACTGAATTTCTCCAGAGCAAACAGGATGTGGGGGTGGGGAAAGAGAGAATATGAGTGGTACAACTGGCCAATAGAACAGGTCCTAGAAAGATTCCCCAAAGGGAGGTAACTGTAAAATGGGCGCCCACTCTTGTGAATGTTCTTAAAAGTCTCATTCTCCACGTTTTTGTTTCCCAGTTCATCATTTGAAATTTAAATAGATGAGCCATTTTTCACAATTTGGGGACAAGTCTGGGACTTCTATACCCATGAAGAGAAAAGGGCTAGCTTAAGAGAAGGCACGCCCCTCCTGATTTTGGGTGGCCTCTTGGCTTAAACCCCATCTTTTCAGGAATGCTATAAAACACGCCCCAGAAAGTTTTTCTTTGAAAGATGGTAAAAATGACAACAGGAAAATATACAGGCTGGATTTGGGAAACAAGGTTAATGTTTCTATGATAATGGGAAGTTCTTGAATAATAATGGATCACATTCCAAGGTTGATTCCCAGGTCCTGGGGCACTTCTGTTTTTATGAAGAAAAAGAAAATAAAACAGTACTTTAACATTAAAGCCACTGAAAGCCAGTGAGTTATGTCTGTTATAGAATTTGCCACGGAAAATGCCTTGGATAATAATAATTGGCTTTAAAATCTCAAAGTTGTTAAGGCAAAATAAATATAAAATAAAGGATATATGATAAAGCTTTTTCAGTGGTAATTATATATGCCCAAACATAGTTTTCTAAAGTCTTTGATAACTTAAAACTTTGGAGTTTGCTAAATTAAATAATACAAATTATTAAATATCTAGATATTTTGAAATGACAGAATACTGAAACATTAATTAATCTGTTTGCCTCATATGAAAAATCTAGAGGATAGATTTTAATCTATTAATGAATATGTCTTGTATTTTATTTAAAATATTTCTTAAAATATGAATATGTTACTAATCTGAGAAATGCTAAGTACTTAACTTGCCACCTAAAATTTGAGTCTTCTAAGAGTTAAAAGTTCAAAGTAAGTTGGGAGAAATTATATGGTTATAATAACAGAATGTATGAAGTATGAAAATTCACTTTTGAGGAAAATAATTCTTGTGTTTTCTCTGAAAAAGTTAATAGTTCATGAAGAGAAAAGGGCTAGCTTAAGAGAAGGCACGTGACCAAGGGAAGAAAATATAGTCTTTATGTGTATGTGTATCTGTGTACTACATGTGGTAAAATTTCACCCCAGGATATAATATTTTATTGGCCTCATTAAAAAAAGAGAATTAATTTTATAGTCTCAAACAAATTTTATAGTCTAAACCAAATTTTTAATATTAAAACTGTTTTAAGTTTAACTGATGTCTTTTAGAATAATTACAAAAAGTGTGTAATATAATCTTTGGGTTATGTATACTTGATAGTCTTTCCAAGTTGAGATAGCTTTGGGACATTTCAAGGGCCCTGGAATGATTCAAGGTTTTATTCTCCTTAAAAAAGAAAAAAAAGAAAAACACGTGTTTGTTTGTTTTTAACTAAATTAGGCCGATCTAATATACTTGAAATCACTTAAGAAGCTTTGTCAAATAAAAATTAATAACTGTTCTATTTATAGACATGTATTTTAAATGTTATACAGGTTTCAGCCTCTAAGCTTAGCAGGAGAAGGTTACTAAATACTTCTCAACCAAAACCAGAATATTCAGCAGGGGACTTTTAAGACAGGAGCATACATAATGCCTCAGACCCCCACCCAGCCTGCTCTTCAGATTAGCTGGGGGGGGGTGAGGTGGCATCTATACTTCATGGGTCAAATGTATAAGTTTGCTTACTTTGCTTTTTCAATAAAGGTGTCTCCTTTAATTACCTAATAAGTTAGCTTTTCACAATATAATCAAGGTCTCATATAAACTCATTTATATGAGAAGCCAATATTTTATGAGCAACTGGTTCTAGTAAAGTCCAAATTAAATTTGCATATATATGCAAATGAGCACTAGCCAAAAAAAATGCTGTTTAGAAATAAATTTAGCTTAAAGAGGAGAAAAAGTGGAAAAAATATCTTCCACTACTCATAAACAGATGGAAGAACATACCGTGTTCATGGATTGGTAGAATCAACATCATTAAAATGTCTGTACTACCCAAAGCAATCTATAAATTCAATGCACTTCCCATTAAAATACCAACGGCATACTTCACAGATCTAGAACGAACTCTCCAAAAATTCATCTGGAATAAAAAAAGACCCGGAATAGCTGCAGCGATCCTGAAAAAGAACAAAGTAGGTGGGATCTCAATTCCAGATATCAAGATGTACTACAAAGCCACTGTTCTCAAAACTGCCTGGTACTGGCACAAGAACAGGCATATAGATCAATGGAATAGAATAGAGAGCCCAGAAATTGGCCCGAACCAATATGCTCAATTAATATTTGACAAAGGAGGCAAGAACATACAATGGAGCCAAGATAGTCTCTTCAATAAATGGTGTTGGGAAAATTGGACAGATATATGCAAGAAAATGAAACTGGATCACCAACTTACACCATACACAAAAATATACTCAAAATGGATTAAGGACTTAAATGTACGACATGAAACCATAAAAATTCTAGAAGAAGCCAAAGGTAACAAAATCTCAGACATATGCCGAAGCAATTTCTTCACTGATATAGCTCCTAGGGCACTTGAAACTAAAGAGAAAATGAACAAATGGGCCTACATCAAAATAAAAAGCTTCTGCACAGCAAAAGAAACAATCAACAAAACAACGAGAAAACCCACTGCATAGGAAAACATATTTGCCAATGTCATATCTGATAAGGGCCTAATCTCCAAAATTTATAGGGAACTCATACAACTTAACAAAAGGAAGATAAACAATCCAATCAAAAAATGGGCAAAGGACCTAAATAGACACCTTTCAAAAGAAGACATTCAGAAAGCCAACAGACATATGAAAACATGCTCAAAGTCACTAATCATCCGAGAGATGCAAATCAAAACAACAATGAGGTACCATCTCACACCTGTCAGACTGGCTATCATCAACAAATCAACAAACGACAAGTGCTGGAGAGGATGTGGAGAAAAAGGAACACTCGTGCACTGCTGGTGGGAATGCAGACTGGTGCAGCCACTATGGAAGACAGTATGGAGTTTCCTCAAAAAACTACAAATGGAACTCCCATTTGACCCTGTGATCCCACTTCTAGGAATATATCCCAAGAAACCAGAAACAACAATCAGAAAGGATATATGCACCCATATGTTCATAGCAGCACAATTCACCATAGCTAGAATCTGGAAACAGCCTAAGTGCCCATCAGTAGATAAATGGATTAGAAAACTGTGGTACATCTACACGATGGAATACTATGCTGCTGTAAAAAGGAAGGAACTCTTACCATTTGCAACGGCATGGATGGAACTGGAGAGCATTATGCTAAGTGAAATAAGCCAGTCAATGAAGGAAAAATACGACATGATCTCACTCATTCATGGATAATAGAGACCATTATAAACTTTTGAACAATAATAGATACAGAGGCAGAGCAGCCTCAAACAGGTTGTCAAACTGTAGCGGGAAGGCCGGGGAGGGGTGGGGGGCAGGATGGAGGGGTGTAAGAGATCAACCAAAGGACTTGTATGCATACATATAAGCATAACCAATGGACATAAGACACTGGGGGGTAGGGGAGGCCAGGGGATTGTCAAGGGCGGGGGAAAAAAAAGGGACACATATGTAATACCCTTTGTAAGACTGTAAGCAATAAAATTAAAAAAAAAAAAAAGAAAAAATATCTTCCACTACTACTTACAAAACAAATTAAGAATTTTTATTCAAGCATTAAATCTCACCATTAATGAGACACCATAAGTAAAAAGAAAGTTACTTTCAGTTGAGATGTATGCATTGCAATATTGGCCAGCATGTCTTTCTCCTACCTGCTTTTCTGAAAGGCAACCAAGTTGGTTGCTCTGTTTAAAAATAAAAGTCTTTAATGTAATGACTTATGGCAAGCCACAGGAAAAGTAGACTTTAGCAATGTTTATCCAATTAGAAAAGAAAATCCCTAAATAGGGCTTAAAGAATGCTCTGGAAAAGGTACAGAAAGAAATGCCCTTCAAATATCTAGGAACCATATTGAATATCAATTTATTAGGCCTCAAAAAATAAAATACAAAAAAAATTGCCTTAAGATCCTGAATGACTTTCAGAAATTATTAGGGGAAATTAATTGGTTAAAACCTTATCTAAAAATCTCTACAGGAGAATTAAAAACTTATTTTAATATACTTAGGGAATCCTGAGAAAGCTTTTATTAAGTGTATGCAGGGACCTACGGAATTATTTTCTGACTTTGTGGCTTGCCTCACTCAAGCAGTGAGATGGCAAATACAGCATGAAACAGCAATTTACAACCATCTAGAAAATACAGATGCCAAGCAGTGTGGGGCCATCTAGTAAATCCTATCTTCCCTACATCAAGAACACTTAACACATTGCTTACGGCTCAGGAGTTTTCTCGTGTTTCGCGCACCATCTGTTATGGACCTTAGATGTCAATACACTGTCTTGTCCACTGTGGGGCGCGGTTACAGTGTTTTGGCCAGGTTCAAGCCTCGGACTAATGAAAGGACAGGGTCCTCTCACTGACACGTGCAAGTCCTAGCTGGAGGGCAAGGCCCTCCCAGCACAATCATAGCCACCGGCTATGGTTGTAAGATTGAACCTATGGTCCGAACACGTAGCCCCATGTGCCTTGTGATAGAGTTAGGGTGCATGTAGTTAAGTGAGGTTGAGACTCACGAGAATGCTGTAAACAACGTGATCACGCCCCTACTTTGCCTCGTGGCATCTGCTATAAAATAAAGACACGGCTTGTGGGCGCTGGCATTGTCTCCTCTTCAGGGAGCAGCGTCCCACCAAGACCCAGCTATTATTCTCTTGTCTGTCTTTCCTTAATCCTTTCACCCCCCCCCCCCCCCAACTCAGAGACACCCTTGGCTGTGCTGGCGCTGCACAGTCCACATCGAATGAAGCAATCTCATTGGTGGAAACCGTGCAGGTCAATCTACAAAAAACTATATAATTGCATGAACCCATAAAGCATTGCAGTTACATTGTATTTTGGTCATTGGAATAGTCTTCGTCTTCAAGTTCCTGGCGCTTTTAGAAATGCCCTCTCTCAGAAAAAGGAAGGAAACCAACGAAACAGATACACTTCCGGAAGTATTTAACGATAATTTATCAGATATTCCTAGTGAGATCGAAGATGCGGATGACTATTTTGATGATTCCGGAGACGATTCTACTGATTCTACTGACAGTGAAATTATTAGACCTGTAAGGAAGTGCAAGGTGGCAGTGCTTTCAAGTGATTCCGACACTGGGGAAGCTACTGATAATTGTTGGTCTGAAATTGACACACTACCATGCTTACAAATGTTTGAAGGTCATGCTGGGGTCACTACATTTCTGTCTCAGTGTGACTCTGTACCCTCTGTGACCAATCTCTTTTTTGGTGATGAATTGTTTGAGATGTTGTGCAAAGAACTGTCCAACTATCACGATCAAACTGCAATGAAATGCAAAACACCCTCTAGAGCCCTAAAGTGGTCTCTGGTTACACAGAAGGACATCAAGAAATTCCTTGGCCTAATTATTCTGATGGGTCAAACAAGAAAAGATAGCTTGAAAGATTATAGGTCAACAGATCCTTTGATATATACCCCTGTATTTCCACAGACAATGAGTCGCCATAGATTTGAGCAAATATGGACATTCTGGCATTTCAATGATAACGCCAAAATGGACAGTCTCTCGGGGAGACTTTTCAAGATCCAACCTGTGCTGGATTATTTCCTGCATAAATTTCGAACAATATACAAACCAAAGCAACTGTTGTCTTTGGACAAGGGAATGATTCCATGGAGAGGACGTTTAAAATTTTGCACGTACAACCCAGCGAAAATAACAAAATACGGTTTACTTGTTTGGATGGTGTGCGAGAGTGACACCGGCTATATCTGCAATATGGAGATATACACTGCTGAAGGAAGGAAATTGCAAGAAACTGTTCTTTCAGTCCTTGGACCCTATCTTGGCATATGGCACCATATTTACCAGGATAATTATTACAATGCTACATCTACTGCTGAATTGCTGCTACAGAACAAAACTAGAGTCTGTGGGACTATTAGGGAGAGTAGAGGTTTACCGCCAAATTTGAAAATGAAAACATCAAGAATGAAGAAAGGTGACATAATATTTTCCAGAAAAGGCGATATTCTTCTCCTAGCGTGGAAAGACAAGCAGGTTGTCCAAATGATATCAACAATCCATGACACTTCTGTCTTGACAACAGGAAAAAAAAATAGAAAAATGGGAGAGAATATTGTAAAACCTATCTGCATTAAGGAATACAATGCCCACATGAAAGGCGTTGACCGTGCGGATCAATTCCTTTCGTGTTGTTCCATTCTAAGGAAAATGATGACATGGACAAAAAAAGTAGTGCTGTACCTTATAAACTGTGGACTTTTCAATTCATTTAGAGTGTACAATGTCCTCAATCCACAAGCAAAAATGAAGTATAAACAGTTTCTGCTATCGGTGGCGAGAGACTGGATAACGGATGACAATAATGAAGGCTCTCTGGAACCAGAGACAAATCTGTCCAGCCCTTCCCCTGAGGGTGCAAGGAGAGCACCTCGTAAAGATCCACACAAAAGGTTGTCAGGTGATATGAAGCAGCATGAACCTATGTGTATTCCAGCGAGTGGAAAGAAAAAATTTCCTACGAGAGCCTGCAGAGTTTGTGCTGCCCATGGAAAAAGGAGCGAATCTAGATACTTATGTAAATTTTGTTTGGTCCCTCTTCATAGAGGAAAATGTTTTACACAGTACCATACGTTAAAAAAGTACTAGGAACTTTAATTGTTTAATTGTTTTTGTAAATAAAAATGTTATAATTATTGAAAAACAACATCTAAAGTGCATTATGATCTGTAGTTATGATGATTTAAATAACGTGCAGTTTGCACAAAAACGTCCGGTCCCTGGTGTATGTCTTAGAGATTTCTATGCGGTACGCAATGTGTTCAAAGTAAATTATTTGCATTTTGCCTCTCTAAACAGAGGGTAAATAGCTTATGTAAATGTATTCAGGAAGACTGATAGCAGACTGTCCATACCCAAGGACAATGAAGTTAGAAAATAAACCTTATTTCAAACTTATTTGAATTGGCAAATTGAAATAAATATTCGGGGGAACTTAGTTGTCACCCACTAATAAACAAATTACTATAGTTTTTATATTACACCCCTATTGTTATACCAAAAAATACTAGACAGGAACCTATTCCTGGAGCATTAACTGTTTTTACTGATAGTTCATCTAATGATAAAGTGCCTTATCATGCAATTGATTCAGATCAAGTCATCCAGACCAGTCACACTTCTGTGCAAAGAATTGAATTAGAAGCTATCAAGGCTGCACTGCAGGATTTCCAAAAGCCTCTTAATATTATTTCTAATTCTGCCTATGCTGCTGGCGTGGTAAACAGAATTGAAACTACTCGATCAAAATGGCTGTGACCAAAGTCTACTTATGCTATTTAAACAGGTATAGCAAATTGTACAGCAAAGACAATATCGCTTTTATATTACTCACATTAGGGCTCATACCACCCTGCCTGGTCCTTTAACGAAAGGAAGTGCATATGCCGATCAGTTAGTTGCTTTATTCTAATAGGCCACAGAATCTCATCAGCTTTTACATCAGCCTGCCAAAATGTTGTCCAAACAATTTTCAATCACTCAATAGCAGGCAAAACAGATTATCAAGGAATGTCCCACTTGTATGTTACATCTACTTCAAAGGCCTAATACAGGAATTACCGTTGAGGATTGATAAGGGACCATATCTGGCAAATGGATGTAACACATTATACTCCTTTTAGATGCCCTGGGGCATTGCATGTCTCTGTAGATACCTTTTCAAAGGTTCTATGGGCCACTGCATCTACAGGAGAAATGGTTAAATAGGTCATCAATCATTGCCTAGCTGCTTTCGCGGTCATGGGAATTCTAAAATTCATTAAAACTGATAATGGACCTACATACACAAGTTGTCATTTCAAACAATTCTGTAAAATATGGAAAATTCAGCACATTACAGGAATAGCATACAATTCCCAAGGATAAGCAATTATAGAGTGCCAACATCAGTGGCTAAATCCCAACTTGAAAAATAAAAAGGGGGAATAGTGATGCTGGAGAAATCTCCTGTAGGTAGACTACACAAAGCCTTAATTACCTTAAGTATTTTTACTTGTAACGGTGATGGCAAGACACCAATGGAATTTAAATTTTGTGACATAGTAAGCCAAAGGAAAATGGTTTGATCAAATGGAAGGATCCTGAGTCTGGTTTATGGAAAGAACCCAACCCTTTATTAACCTTTGGTCGAGAGTATGCTTGTTTATTTCCAGAAAACTCCTCCAAGCCCCTGTGGATTCCTGCAAGGAACATCGGGCTCCAACATGGAGCCGTGGAAGGAAATGAACCAAACTAATAAGGACCTTACACCTGGAGCCTTAACTTGTACCCGTGGCCCCAGACAGATTACTACTCCAGCCACAGATAGCAGTAGCCCCAAGCAACACGATGAAGATAAGGAATGGAAGGAATACAAGACAGATGACAAATAGTCCGGAGATGAAGTGGGGGATGTCTGCAGATATGGATTGAAGAGTCTTGGAAGGACTTGAGCCCTACAGACAGCATACACTTTTCAAGAGTTATTGAGAAAGCAAAAAGGGGGAGATGTGGGGAAGCCACTGCATGCCAACACTGTCATGAGCCTGCACCAACGCGGGAGGCCAATGGACCTTGAGCATTAGCAGGGCTTACGCTAGGCACCAATTGTTTGTGTTGAGACTGCCATGGCTCGAAGCAATTTCCTGACCTGATAGCCTCCAAGTAAATGTTTACTGGACCTTACTGATCTTTACTGACCTTTAAGACTGTGTGTCTGCTACGTGCCTGCCTGAGAAGATGTGTATCTAAAACTGAATAAAAGAGGACTAAGCCAGGACTCTGTGTGTCTCTTCAAGAAAGAGGCTCCATCTGTCCCCCACCCCTTAATAATTCATATTTTTGTTTAGAATTCTAATTTGTGTGTCGGCCCCTCCTTCAGATCCTGAACCTCACCGTGCAGGTCACAGCAGTGACCCAAAAATCTGTATACACACTTTAACAGCTGGTAGCTCAACTGATGTTTCTTTCTTTTCAGCCCGAATAAGCTTTGAACAAAGGAATATATCCTAAAATGCTACTGGAAGTTCAAAAACGCAGTTGAAGTACAAGCACTGCCTTTATATTTATTCAAAGTATATATACATTTTAATAGCTGATAACTCACTTGATTTTCACTTTTTAGGTTTGACTGTTTTGAAATAATAGGTGAATCCAGACTAAGATTTGAACACAGAAAATGTATCCACTAGACTTTTAAGGGGGGGGGTACATAAAAAAGTTTATAGTACAAAACAGTGGTCGAATTGAGGATGCACAAATACCAAACAAAATGCTTTGGATGTTTGCTTCACATTATCAGCAGTGCCTGGACCAGAACAGTCATCAGTTTGAAAACAGGCATTGACAAAAAAATTATTCATTTCTGATGAATTAAGATTCTCTTAAATTTTGAAAATCAACTGTATGTTAATAAACACTGACTTTGTAATCAAAGTTTGTATACATTTTGGGGGGAAACCTTATATTTACCAATGATACATCTTATAAGGTATTAATTTCCAAAATATATAAAGAACGTATTATACTACTCAACAAAAGGAAGACAAACAATCCAATTAAAAAATGGGCAAAGGACCTAAATAGACACTTCTCCAAAGAGAACATACCGATGGCCAATAGACATATGAAAAAATGCTCAGAGTCACTAATCATCAGAGAGATGTAGATTAAAACCACAATGAGATATCACCTCATGCCTGTCTGGTTACCTATATAATAAAAGCCTAATATGCTAAGTGTCCAGTCGACCAATCGGATGTTCAAACAATCAAAGCGTAATATGCCTATGATATGCTAATGATGCTCAAACGCTCGCTATGACATGCACTGACCACCAACAATGAAAGCATAGACCTAACCAGTTTGGCTCCGTGGATAGAGTGTTGGCCTGAGGACTGAAAGATCCCAGGTTCGATTCCAGTCAAGGGCGTGTACCTTGGTTGCAGGCACATCCCCAGTAGGAGGTGTGCAGGAGGCAGCTGATCGATGTTTCTCTCTCATCGATGTTTCTAACTCTCCTTCCCTCTCCCTTCCTCTCTATAAAAAATCAATAAAATATATTTAAACAAAAACAAAAACAAAATAAACAATGGAAGAGTAGCCTTAAATGACATATTAAGATTTGATTGAAATTTTCAGAGCATTTCACCTGAAAGCCACAGAATATGCATCCCTTTCAGGTGAACATGAAATATTTTTCAGGAAAAACCACATGTTAAGCAACAAAATAAGTTTCAATAAATTTAAAAAGACAAATTATATCAAGCATCTTCTTTGACCACCATGGTATGAAAACAAAATTCATTTACAAGGAAAAAAATATAAACCTAAAAAACATACAAAGAGGCTAAATAACATGGTAATAAACAATTAATGCGTAAATAATGAGATCAAAAAAGAAATGAAAAGATAACTTGAGACAAATAAAAATGAAAACACAACCCAAAATGTATGGGATAAGTGAAAGCAGTCCTAAGAGGCAAATTTATAGCATACAAGGCTACCTCAAGAAATAAGAATAATCGCAAATAAACAATTTGAGATTAAAAGACAGGAGGAGAGCCGAAGAGAACTTTGGGACAACATGAAAGGAAACAACATCTGCATAATAGGGGGGGCATAAGGAGAGGAAGCTGAACAAGGATTAGAAAACCTATTTGAAGAAATAATGACTGAAAACTTCTCTGATATAGGGAAGAAAAAACTCACACAAGTCCAAGAAGCCCAGAGTCCCAATCAAGATGAACCCAAAAAAGCCAACAAGACACATCATAATTACATTGGTAAACACCAACGACAAAGTAAGAATCCTAAAGGCTGCCAGAGAGAGACAGAAAGTTACCTACAAGGGATCTCCCATCAGACTAGCAATGGATTTCTCAACAGAAACACATCAGGCTAGAAGGGAATGGAATGAAATATAAAAAGTCATGCAAAGGAAGGGTCTGAATCAAAGAATACTGTACCCAGCAAGGCTATCAATCAAAGTTGAGGGTGAAATCAACAGCTTCATAAACAAACAAAAAAAGGACTAAGGGAGTTTATTATCACCAAGCCAGCAATGCAAGAAATGCTAAAGGATCTGTTATAAAAAGAATACAAGGAAGGGAAAAAGGAACACAGGCATAAAGAACAAAAATGGCGACAAGTACCTATCAATAACTTTAAATGTAAATGGATTAAATGCCCCAATCAAAAGACATAGGGTAGCTGATTGCATAGGAAAACTTGTCCCATATATCCTCCGTCTACAGGAGACCCACCTCAGAACAAAGGACTCAGACAGACTGATGGGGAAGGGATGGAGAAAGGTTTTTTTCAGGAAAATGGAAATGAAAAAAAAAGCAGGGGAGCAATACTTATATCTGACAAATTAGACCTCAAAGTGAAGGCCATAACAAGAGATAAGGAAGACAACTTCATAATGCTAAAAGAAATAATTCAACAAGAAGATATAACTCTGGTAAACATATATGCATGCAATACAGGAGCACAAATACATTAAAAATCTTCTGGAAGATATCAAGGGGGAGATTGACAGTAATACAGTCATACTAGGGGACTGTAATAGCCCACTAACACCACTGGACAAATCCTCTAAACAAAAAATCAAGAAAGAAACATCAATCCTAAATGACTCACTATATCAGATGGAATAATTGACATCTTCAGAATGTGATGCTTACCATAGCACCAAAGCCACAGAATATACGTTCTTCTCAAGTCCACATGGGTCATTTTCAAAGATAAACCGCATATTGGCACACAAGCAAAGTCTCTTCAAATTAAAGAAGTCAAAAATCATATCAAGCATCTTCTCAGATCACAATGGCATAAAATTAGAAATAAACTACAATAAAAACTATGAAAAAAAACAAACACCAGGAGGCTAAACAGCATGCTATTAAACAATGATTGTGTTATCAAAGAGAACAAAGAAGAAATAAAAAGCATCATGGCTACAAATGAAAATGAAAACACAACAATCCAAAATCTATGGGACACAGTGAAAGCAGTCTTGAGAGGGAATTTCATAGCTCTACAGGCCTACCTCAAAAACACAAGGAAAAAAGGTAATAAATTATCTAACCCTACAACTCAAAGAGTTAGAGTAACAAGAAAAGCCTAGAGTAAAAGCCCAGAGTAAGCAGAAGGAAGGAAATAATAAATATCAGAGCAGAAATAAGCAATAGAGACCAGAAAAACAATACACAAGATCAAAAACCGAGAGCTGGTTCTTTGAAAGGATAAACAAGATTGATGAACCACAAGCCAGGCTCAACAAGAAGCAAAGAGAAAGGACCCAAATAAACAAAATCAGAAATGAAAGAGGTGAACTAACAACTGATCCCATAGAAATACAAACGATTATGAAAAAATACTATCAACAACTCTATTCCAACAAAATGGACAACATAGACGAAATGGACATATTCTTAGAAAAATACAAACTCCCAAAACTCAATCAGGAATAATTAAAAAAAAACCTGAATAGGCTGATAACTACCAAAGAAATTGAATCAGTGATCAAAAATCTTCCAGCAAACAAAAGCCCTAGTCCAGATGGCTTTATATGGGAGTTCTACCATGCATTCCAAGAAGAACTGAAACCTATCCTCCTTAGACTATTCCAAAAAATTCAAGAGGAAGGAACACTTCCAAGTTCTTTCTATGAAGCCAGCAGTACCCTAATCCTAAAACCAGATAAAGACACCACAAAAAAAGAGGAGTACAGGCCAATATCCTTGATGAACATAGATGCTAAAATCCTCAACAAAATTCTAGCAAAACGAATTCAGCATTACATTAGAAAGATCATACACCATGACCAAGTAGGATTTATCCCAGGGATGCAAGGATGGTACAATATCTGCAAATCAATAAATGTGATACATCACATAAACAAATCGAGAGACAAAGATCACATAATCATATCAATCAATGCAGAAAAAGCATGACAAAATCCAACATGCTTTCTTCATAAAAACTCTCAGCAAAGTGGGAAAAGAGGGATCATACCTCAACATAATAAAAGCCTTATACGACAAACCTACAGCCAACATCATACTCAATGGGCAAAAATTAAATTCATTTCCCCTAAGAACAAGACAGGGATGCCCACTCTCACCACTCCTATTCAATATATTACTGGAAGTGGTAGCCAGAGCGATCAAACAAGAAGACATAAAAGGCATGCAAATTGGAAAAGAAGTAAAACTGTCCTTATTCGCAGATGACATGATACTATAAATAGAAAACCCCAAAGACTCCATCAAAAAACTACTAGACCTAATAAATGAATTTGGCAATGTAGCAGGATACAAAATTCACACCGAGAAACCTATAGCTTTTTTATACACCAATAATGAACTTACTGAAAGAAAAATTAAAAAACAATCCTATTTACCATAGCACCAAAAAATTTAAGATACCTCGGAATAAATTTAACTAAGGAGGTAAAAGACCTGTACCCGGAAAACTACAGGACATTGAAAAAAGAGATAGAGGAAGACATAAACAAATGGAAGAACATACCATGTTCAGGGATTGGTAGAATCAACATCATTAAAATGTCCATACTACCCAAAGCAATCTACAGATTCAATGCAATCCCTATTAAAATACCAATGGCATATTTCAAAAATTTAGAATAAACTATCCAAAAATTCACCGGGAATAAAAAAAGACCCTGAATAGCCACAGCAATCCTGAGAAAGAAGAACAAAGTTGGAGGGATCACATTACCAGATATCAAGCTATATTACCAAATCAAGGTTCTCGAAACTGCCTGGTGCTGGTACAAGAACAGACATATAGACCAATGGAGCAGAACAGAGAACCCAGAAATTGACCCAAGCCATTATGCTCAATTAATATTTGACAAAGAAAGCAAGAGCATACAATGGAGTAAAGACAGTCTCTGCAATAAATGGTGCTGGGAAATTTGGTCAGATACATGCAAGAAAATAAAACTAGATCACCAAATTACACCATACACAAAAACAAACTCAAAATGGCTAAAGGACTTAAATGCAAGACAGGAAACCATAAAAATCCTACAAAACTCCATAGGCAGCAAAATAGCAGACATATGTCGTAGCAATATCTTTACCGATACAGCTCCTAGGGCAGTGATGGCGACCTTTTGAGCTCAGCGTGTCAGCATTTTGAAAAACCCTAACTTAACTCTGGTGCTGTGTCACATACAGAAATTTTTTGATATTTGCAACCATAGTAAAACAAAGATTTATAATTTTGATATTTATTTTATATATTTAAATGCCATTTAACAAAAAAAATCAACCAAAAAAATGAGTTCATGTGTCACCTCTGACACGCGTGTCATAGGTTCGCCATCACTGTCCTAGGGCAATAGAGACTAAGGAGAAAATAAACAAATTGGACTACATCAAAATAAAAAGCTTCTGCACAGCGAAAGAAATGATCAACAAAACAACAAGAAATCCCACTGCATGGGAGAACATATTTGTTAATGCTATTTCACATAATGGTTTAATCTCCAAAATTTACAGAGAACTCATACAACTTAACAAAAGGAAGGTAAACAATCCAATCAAAAAATGGGCAAAGGATCTATACCAGGGGTGGGCAAACTTTTTGACTCGAGGGCCACAATGGGTTCTTAAACTGGACCGGAGGGCCTGAACAAAAGCATGGATGGAGTGTTTGTGTGACCTAATATAAATTCAAAGTAAACATCATTACATAAAAGGGTACACGGTCTTTTTTTTTTTTTTTTTTTTAGTTTTATTCATTTCAAACGGGCCGGATCCGGCCCGCGGGCCGTAGTTTGCCCACGGCTGATCTATACAGACATTTTTCACAAGAGGACATACAGAAGGCCGAGAGACATAGGAAAACATGCTCAAAGTCACTAATCATCTGAGAGATGCAAATCAAAACAACAATGAGATACCATCTCACACCTGTCAGAATGGCTAACATCAACAAATCAACAAACAAGTGCTGGCCAGGATATGGAGAAAAAGGAATCCTTGTGCACTGCTGGTGGGAATGCAGACTGGGGCAGCCACTGTGGAAGACAGTATGGAGTTTTCTCAAAAATTAAAAATGGAACTCCCATTTAACTCAGTGATCCCACTTCTAGGAATATATCCCAAGAAACCAGAAACACCAATCAGAAAGGATATACGTACCCCTATGTTCATAGCAGCACAATTTACAATAGCTAAGATTTGGAAACAACCTAAGTGTCCATCAGCAGATGAATGGATTAAAAAATTGTGGTCATGTATACAATGGAATATTATCCCACTATAAAAAAGAAGGAACTTTTACCATTTGCAACAGCATGGATGGAACTGGAAAGCATTATGCTAAGCAAAACAAACCAGTTGGAGAAAGATAAATATACATGATCTGATGTATATGTGGCATATAATGATAACATAATTTGATGAACAAAAATAGATCCAGAGACAAACGGCAGGGGAGGTGGGTGGAGTTAGAGAGCAACCAAAAGAATTGTATGCATGCATATTAGCATAACCAATGGACACAGACACTGGGGCCCTGGGGGCTTGCTTGGGATGGGAATGGCTAGGGAGGGGTCAATGGGGGGTGGGGAGAAGGAGACATATGTAAAACTTTATATAAAACAATAAAAAATAAAAATTTAAAAAAGGACAATAGGTTTGCATATACATTTTTCCAAAAAGATATACAAATGGCCAATAAGCATATGAAAGGATGCTCAACATCATTAGTCATTAAGGAAATGCAAATTAAAACCACAATGAGAGCCGAAATCGGTTTGGCTCAGTGGATACAGCATCGGCCTGCGGACTGAAAGGTCCCAGGTTCGATTCCGGTCAAGGCCATGTACCTGGGTTGCGGGCACATCCCCAGTAGGAGATGTGCAGGAGGCAGCTGATCGATGTTTCTCTCTCATTGATGTTTCTAACTCTCTATCTCTCTCCCTTCCTCTCTGTAAAAAATCAATAAAATATATTTAAAGAAAAAAACACACAATGAGATACCACTTTACAATAGGATGGCTATACCCAAAGACAAACAATACCAAGTGTTGTCTCCAAGGATGTGGAGAAATTGGAATTTTCATATAGTCATGTGCCACATTATGTTTCAGTGAGGGTGGTCCCATCCTGTATAATAAAAGGGTAACATGCAAATCGACCAAACAGCAGAACAACTGGTTGCTATGATGCGCACTGACCATCCTTAGCACTGCCATGGAGGCAGGAGAGGCTCCTGCCATCACCGCTGAGCTTCCCAGCTGTGAGCCCAGCTTCTGGCTGAGTGAAGTTCACCCTGTGGGAGTGCACTCACCACCAGTGGACAGCTCCTGCATTGAGTATCTTCCCCCTGGTGGTCAGTGCGCATCATAGCAACCAGTTGTTCCGCTGTTTGGTTGATTTGCATATTAGCCGTTTATTATATAGAATTTTAGAGTACTTGCTACTTATTAAAAAAAGTTTGTTAAAAAAAAATTTGTTGTCGCCCAGCCCACGGGGCTCAGTGGTTGAGTGTCAATCTATGAACCAGGAAGTCCGGTTCGATTCCCAGTCAGGGCACATGCCAGGGTTGCGGGCTTGATCCCCAGTGGGGGGCATGCAGGAGGCAGCCATTCGATGATTCTCTCTCATCATTGATATTTCTATCCCTCTCCTTGTCCCTTCCTCTCTGAAATAAATAAAAAATACATAGTTTTAAAAAAAGGGTGCTGTCAAACAGTGTGTCATATTACTCCAGCAGCAGTAATATGTGTCTATCATCATGTGTCTATCATGCATCTTGATTGCATTATTTTGTCTTTGGTAGATTTAATCTTGTGTTGTTTTATAAAGTAAAATGTTTTATAGGCTGGTAGCCTAGGAGGAATAGGCTGTCCCATATAGCCTAGGTCAGTGGTCAGCAAACTGTTGAGCCAAATATCAATAGTACAATGATTGAAATTTCTTTTGAGAGCCAAATTTTTTAAACTTAAACTATATAGGTAGGTACATTGTTATTAACTTAATTAGGGTACTCCTAAGCTGGCCTTTGCTAAAAACATCCTCAATCTGATTGAGGCACGTTCGTTGAGGTCGACCCCTTCCAACTCTCCCATCCACACTCGTCTTGTATACTTGTTTCGTCTATTCTTAAATTGATGACAAAAAATACCTGTAGGATTTGCAGCTGGTTGGAAAAATACAGGTAATTTTATGCTTCGAGTAGGTACTTTTGTCACCCACGCACGATTTGCGGATACGACTAACACTAACCACTGCACAATGAGACTGATGACTGACTGGCTCACTCAACTCGTGCATGAATCGCATGTGCCTCCCCTGCGCTGCATATCCCGAGGCTCGCCTGCGCCGGCGGCGTCTCCCGTCGCCCGAAGGACTGACACCCCCCACTTCTGCAAAATAAACTCGCCCGGGCCGAAAACTGACTTCTGTGCATGGGCCACTAAGTTTCAATCACACTGTACGTACACGTCTGCATGTGGTATTTTGTGGAAGAGCCACACTCAAGGGGCCAAAGAGCCGCATGTGACTCACGAGCCGCAGTTTGCCAGCCATTGGCCTAGGTGTGTAGTAGGTTATACCAGGTCCATCTAGGTTTGTGTAAGCGCACTCTATGATGTCCACACAACAAAATCACCTAAGAATGCATTTCTCAAAACATATCCTTGTCAAGTGGGACATGAATGTAATTACTGGCGAAAATGGTACAGCCACTTTGGAAAACATTTTGGCAGTTCCTCAAAAAGTTAAACATAGTCATCACATGACTCAGCAATTGCACTCCTAAGTGTATATCTAAGAGAATTAAAAATATACATCAATATAAAAACTTATATCTGAATGTTCATAGCAGCCCAAATGTAGAAACAACTCAAATGTCCATCAGCTGATAAATGGATAAACAAAATGTGGTATATCCATACAATCAGCCATAGAAAGAAATTCAGCCATAGAAAGAAATTGCTATGGACTAAATGTTTGTGTGCCTCCCCTCAAACTCTGTATCTTGAAGCCCTAATCACAAATGTGATACTATTTGAAGGTGAGGTTTTGGGAGGTAACTAGGTTTATATAATTCATGAGGGTGGAGTGCCCATGATGGGAATGGTGACTTTATAAAGGGATAAAGAGATCACAGCTTACGTGTGGTCTGACGCTTTTCTCTCTCCCCCTACCACATGAAGACAGAAAAAGGAAGCCATCTGCAAACCAGAAAGAGGGCTCTCACCAGAACCTGACTATGTTGGCATTCTGATCTCAGTCTTCTAGCCTCCAGAACTGCAGAAATAAATGTTTGTTGTTTAAGCCACCCAGGCTATGGTATTTGTTATAGCAATTTGAGCTGACTAAGATAGAAATGAAGTACTGTTACATGCTACAATACGGACGAACCATGAAAACACGTTAAGTAAAAGAATTCAGAAACAAAAGGCTACATATCTGAGTCCATTTATATGAAATATTCAGAAAGGCAAGTTCATAGAGAAAGTAGATTAGTGAATGCTAGGTGATGAGGCCTGGGGGAATTGGACAATCTCTTAAGAGGTATGGATTTCTTTTTGGGGTGATGGAAATGTTCTAGAATTGGTGGTGATGACTGCAAAACATTGTGAATATATTAAAAATTGCTGAAATACACACTGTAAATTATTTAAATGGTGAGTTTTGTCTCAATTTTTAAGTTTAAAAAATTATAATTTTCATCCAAATCATACTTATAAATACATATAAAATAGAAGCCTTTGAAATTATCCTATCTAATAAAGAGGGAATATACTAATTGACCCTCACGCCGTCGCAAAGATGGTGGCACCCACAGCCAATGAGGGAATATGTTAATTGACTGCCCCACCCTCAAAGATGGTGGCACCCACAGCCAATAAGGAGGGAATGCTAATTGACTGTCACGCCCTCAAAGATGGCAGCGCCCAGTCCCCTCAGCGCCCCTAGGACCTTGCCCCGTGCATGCCTCCGGAGTCCTACAGTTCCCTCAGCTCCCCAGCTGCCCAGGGCCGGCCCGAGGTGCAGACAAACCTCAGATGTCGGCTGCCCAGCCGCCCAGGACCGCCCGAGGCTCAGGTAACCAGGGCTGGCCAAGGCTTGCACTGCCAGCAGTGGCAGCAGCAGAGGTGTGATGGGGGCGTTGCCTTCCCCTGATCACCGGGTTGCCTCCTGCCCCTGAGGGCTCCCGGGCTGTGAGAGAGCAGGCCGGGCTGAAGGAACCCCCATTCCAGTGCATGAATTTTCATGCACTGGGCCTCTAGTATAAAACATAAAAACACAGTTGTGGATTATTTCTGTCCTCTTCAAAAATTCTTAAATTTCAATGTAGCATTTTTTATAACAAGAAAAAACCTGAAACCAATCTAAATATCCATTAGGAAATTTATTAAATTATGATGCAGCTATTAGAAAGACTGATATATGTTAGTTGAAAAAAGCACAGGTTCAAACAGTGGCTGAAGTATGATTTAATGCTATGCAAACGTACTTGTATCTGCACAAGCTCTTAAAAGTGCTAACCACAGCAGAATTAAAATTGGAAACTCTTAAGTTTTAATTTTATGTCATCCTATATTATTTTAATAAAAATTTGTTTGAAAAAAAAGTAATATTTCATTCCTTTTTGGAATAACAACTTCAAGTATTTAGATGGCTTTCAAACACATTAAGCATTCAAGTTATCTGTTGAATATAACATGTGCAGTATGTAAGGAAAGCTTCTTTAAACATTATTGTCTTTTACAATCAGAAAATGGATGCTGCAATAGCACAACCTACATTTTCTGATAGATTGTACTCATTATCACAGGCATCATTTCCAAACAATTTGCCACAAAGCCATTTTACAAGGAGGAAAAAAAAAACACTACCAGGAAAAAAGCAACTCTACAAAGAGAATGCAAAATGAGAAATTATATTTCTGATAACATGATTCAAAATTATGTATTATGATAACAGTGATTTGTGACCTTAGATATATAACATGACCCTGATATAAGGATATTATGCCTATAAGGACATGAAAGCTATTATAATGTAGGAAGAGTAAATTTGCTAGATTCATGCATAGAAAGGTACTGAAGATACATAATAATGGGAACATCTTACAAGTATTAAATTACTTGAAAATCTACAAAAGGATATTAGCAGCATCAGAAGCCTAAAAGGTACATCAACAAAAATATAGGATACATATTTCATCAAATTCTTAATGTTGTCAGAGAATCTGTATGATTGGATAAACACTGGAGAAATTTGTTTTGAGGTAGAGATGAAAATATCACAACAGAAATTCATACTTCTACTTAGGAAGTAATGATGGCAATTTAAGGGGGGAAAAAAACCTACCTGCCATTCAAACTCACTGTCTGACCAATCCCAGTATGTGCTAATAGAAGAAGAGACATCACTGCAGACACTCCCCTCAGGAAATAAATCAAAAGAAGTGAAGTCTTGATCGTCTAACAGGGAATAGCAATCATCTTGATCTCCAACAGAAACTGATGAAAACAGCTCCTCACTGCATTCTGAGCTGGCAACACTTGTTCCACAAGAAGTTAAGTTCCACCTTAAAAAAAGGAACAAAAGAAATCACAACAGGAATTACAGAATCTACCCAATTTAAAGATATTAATAATAGATTTATGAGAAATGGGGGTATATTTTAGGTATGATAATGACATTGTGATTATTTTCAAAAGAGCCCTTATCTTTTAAGGCTACATCTATTTAATAATAGGGTAATATTCAAATTGGTTGGGATGCCATCACAGTAACGACCAATCAACAGGCTGCGTGCACAGCGGGTGGGCAGGGACTTCCAGCGTTGGGGATGCGATGGTGGCTGCCACTTGCCCAGGGCCGATCCGGGGCTCCAGCAAGCCGCCGATGGCTGCTGCCGCTTGCCAGGGCCGAACCAGGGCTCTGGCAAGCCACCAATAGGCGCTGCCATTTGCCCGGGGCCAGCCCTGGGCAAGTGGCAGCGGGGACAGCAGCAGGGGAGGTGGGACCCGGCAGAGGGCGGCCTGTACTTCCCACATGGCAGCAGCGGCTGTAAGCACTCCCGATGGCTGCTGCAGCTTGCCCAGGGCCAGCCTGGGGCTCCAGCAAGCTACTGATGGCCACTGCCACTTGCCCAGGGCTGGCCCAGGGCTCAGGCAAGCAGCAGTGGGGATGGGGGCGGGGAAGGCAGGGCCTGGCAGAGGGCAGCCTGTATTCCCCACATGGCGGCAATGGCTATGAGCACTCCCAATGGCTGCTGCCGCTTGCCCAGGGCCGGTCCGTGGCTCAGGCAAGCCGCCGATGGCCACTGCCATTTTGAGGGCCCGAGGCTCAGGCAATGAGGGCCAGGTGAGGCTCAGGCAAGCCACAGTGGCTGCGATGACCAAAGCTCAGGCAGCCTCATGGCCGGCAGTGGCAGCAGCAGAGGCGTGATGGGGCGGTGCCTTCCTCTCATCGGCCAGTCAGCTCCCACAGAGGGAGGCCAGACTGCGGCTTAGGCCCACTCCCTGTGGGGAATGGGCTTAAGCCATCAGTAGGACATCCCCTGAGGGCTCCCAGACTGTGAGAAGGGGCAGGCTGGGCTGAGTGAAATTTGTGCACCAGGCCTCTAGTCTATAATAAAAGCATAATATGCAAATCGACCAAACAACCGAACAGCAGAACAACCCTCTGGACAACCTTCCAGACGACGATGCTATGACACCCACTGGACCCAGGCCAGCCAAGGTGGGTGCGATGCAACTGGTCAAGAGCCCAGCCATTGCTCCATGATCGCCCAAAGAGGGGGCCCAGGCCACTGACTGGTTGGCTGCAGCAGGTGAACAGGGCTTCCCTCTGCGGGGCACAATTGATCGCATGATCGCCCTGCAGAGGGAGGCCCAGGCCACCCGTGGGTGGGGCGACTGATCAATCGGGGGGCTCCACAATTGCCCCAAAGAGGGAGGCCCAGGCCACTGACCAACGGGCTGCAGCAAGTGGGTGGGGCCTCCCTCTGTGGGGCGCGATCAATCGCCCCAAAAAGGGAGGCCCAGGCTACCTCACGGTGGCGCTGTGATGGGTGGCCAGGGCCCCGCTCTATGGGGGTGATCCATTGCGGAGTCCTGTCCAGGTGGGCAGGGCCTCCCTCTTTGGGGCAATCAATCATGGGGCTCCCAGACTGTGAGAGGGCACAGGCCGGGCTGAGGGACACCCCCTCCCCAAGTGCACTAATTTCGTGCACTGGGTCTCTAGTATTAAAATATTTATGAATGAAATATGTCAGGAATTTGTCTCAACATAAGGAAGGGATTGATAAATGAGTAGGGGTATTAATAAAGCACACTGCCATATGTGAATAACTATTACACTGGGTGATGGATATATTGGGTACATTACATTAGTCTCTATGTATCTGTCTGAAAATTTTTATAATACAGTATTTTAAAAGAAAAAATGCATTTAAGTTAGGGATAAAGTAAAACCTTCATCCATAAGCAAAACATATTGCATACTGGTTGTGAGTAAGCTCTGGAGTCAAACTGAGTTTAAATTCTTGCTCTGTCACTTGCCTGCTGTTTGATTTTAAGCAAAAACACCCTCTCCAAGCCTGTGTCCTTATTTTTTAAATGCAGCTATGGTGAAAAATGCATACAAAACGCTTAGCAGACATAAAAAGTGCTCGATACATGGCAGCTATTATTATCATTAAAGGAAGATGGTAGCCATTGCAAGGCAGAGAAAAGCACCAACAAAGTACACAGGTAGAAGCTCAAAAGTGTTTCTTATATGCCTAGCCGGCGTGGCTCAGTGGTTTAGAGTCAACCCATGAACCGGGAGGTCACAGTTCAATTCCCAGTCAGGGCACATGCCCAGGTTTCGGGCTTGATCCCCAGTGGGGGGCATGCAGGAGGCAGCCAATCCATGATTCTCCCTCATCATTGATGTTTCTATCTCTCTCCCTCTCCCTTCCTCTCTAAAATCTATAAAAGTCTTTAAAAAAAAGTGTTGCTTATAACCAGCTAGGGACCCGGTGCATGAATTCGTACACCAGTGGGGTCCCTCAGTCTGGCCTGCGGGAGCAGGCCAAAACCGGCTCTCCAACATCCCCCGAGGGGTCCCAGATTGCGAGAGGGTGCAGGCCAGGCCGAGGGACCCCACTAGTGCACGACTGGAGCGGGGAGGGATGCGGAAGGTTGGCCAGCTGGAGAGGGACCATGGCAGGGCTCCAGGGCATGTCCGACCTGTCTCACTCAGTCCTGATCAGCCGGACCCCAGCAGCAAGCTAACCTACCAGTTGGAGCATCTGAGCAGCCTTAGCATATCATTAGCATATTACACTTTGATTGGCTGAACTGACAACTGGGCAATTAGCATATTAAGCTTTTATTATATAGGATAATACCCAGCATTAACTAATCCTACCTAATAAAAGAGAAACATGGTAATTAGCGTACGACCGCTACCCTTCCCATTGGCTAATCAGGGCGATATGCAAATTAACTGCCAGCCAAGATGGCGGCCGGCAGCCAGGCAGCTTAAACTGAACATGAGGCTTGCTTGCTTCAGTGACGGAGGACTCCAACGTTCCCTGCCTGCCTTGCTGGCCTCTGAGCTGCAACTCTAAGCAACTATGTTACAAATATAGAAGCTAAACAAAACCCCAGAAACCGGCTTTCAGCGAGCCGGGATCTCAGAGCTGGAAGTGATACAGAGTTTCGATTATAGAACCGAAAACAAACCAGATACCTGCTTTCGGCAGCAGAGGCCTAAGAGCTGGAGCCTCAGAGCTAAAGCTGGCCCAGAATTTTAAAAAAAAGAAAAAAAGGAGCGGTTGGGAGCTTCAGTCACCCGCCAGCCTGAAAACAGCCCTCAGCCCCTCACCCAGACTGGCCAGGCACCCCAGTGGGGACCCCCACCCTGAAGGGTGTGTGACCAGCTGCAAATAGCCATCATCCCCTCACCCAGGCTGGCCAGGAACCCCAGTGGGGACCCCCACCCTGATCCAGGACACCCTTCAGGGAAAACCAGCCGGCCCCCACATGTGCACCAGGTCTCTATCCTATATAGTAAAAGGGTAATATGCCTCCCAGCACCGGGATCAGCGGAGCCACGAGGCCTCCCGGCACCGGGATCAGCATGACAGGGGGCAGCGCCCAACCCCCCTGATCACCCTGCAGCTCTGTGTGTGACAGGGGGTGGGGCCACAACCTCCCTATCTGCCCTGCTCTGTTTGTGACAGGGGAAGGCGCCCCAACCCCCTGATTGCCCTGCAGCTCTGTGTGTGACAGGGTGTGGTGCCCCAACCCCCCCACCCCACGGGCCCTGCTCTGTGTGTGACGGGGTAGAGCCATAACCTCCCCATCGGCCCTGACCTGAGTGTGACAGTGGCGGCGCTCCAACCCTCTGATTGGCCCTGCTCTGTGGGTGATAGAGGGCGGCGGCCCAACCCCCTGATCTGCCCTGCTCTGTGTATGACAGGGGGCGGTGCCCCAATTCCCCTATCGGCCCTACTCTGTGAGTGTCAGGGGGGAGCTCCTCAACCCCCTGATGGGCCTTGCTCTGTGCGTGACAGGGGGGAGCTCCCCAACCCCCTGATGGGCCCTGTTCTGTGTGTGACTTGTGGGAGCTCCCCAACCCCCTGATGGGCCCTGCTCTGTGCGTGACAGGGGGCGGCGCCCCAACTCCCCAATCGGCCCTGCTCTGAGCCCGACCAGGGGCTGCACCTAGGGATTAGGCCTGCCCTCTGCCACCCGGGAGCAGGCCTAAGCCAGCAGGTCGTTATCTCCTGAGGGGTCCCAGACTGCAAGAGCACACAGGCCGGGCTGAGGGACCACCACCCCCACTCCTCCCCCCCCCCGAGTGCACAAATTTTTGTGCACCGGGCCTCTAGTCTATATATAAGAGCCTAAGCGACCACCCAACTATCCAACCCGTAGCTATGATAAGCAATAATCACCAGGGGGCAGACGCTCAATGCAGGAGCTGCTGAACTGCGGTGACTTGGCAACTGTGGTTCTCGGGTGATGGACCTGGAACCAGAGAGGAGGGAGCCCGATTCCAGGGTACATCACCTGAGAACCACTCTCTCGCAATCTGGGACCCCTTAGAGGATGTTGGAGTGCCGGTTTCGACCTGATCCCCACAGGCCAGGCCGAGGGACCCCACTGATGCTCTAGTCCATAATATTTTGGTACTTTTTCTGCATGAATATATTTTTTTTTCACAGAGTCAACATTCTGCATACACTTTAGTAACCAGCTTTCTTTCACTTAACATTATATAGTGAACATATCCCCATGTATATTACTTGAAAACATTTGAAAGCCTATACAATATCCCATTGATTAAATGTATCATAGTTTATTTAATCTTATTCCTTCAGTAATATATACTTAAGCTGTTCGATTTTTTTGGTATTACAAATAATACTGAGATAAAACATTTTGTTTATAATTATTTAACCAAATATATAATCTCTCAGGATAGATTACATGGAAGGAAAGTACTGAGTCACAGAATATAAACACTTTAAAGACCATAGTATACTTAGTTAAATACCATTCTGAAAGGCTGCACTGATTTACACTCCCCAAAGCAGTATATAAAAGTGGTCATTTCACCACAACTTTAGCAGCACTGGAATTTCCATTTTTAAAATTTTTACCTGATGGGAGAAAATATTTTTACATCAATTTTTAATTCTTTGATTACTGGAAAGATCAAAATTAAAAATATTTATTAGCTATTTTGCTACAGTGTTTTTCTCTGTGTTAATGTTTTCCTTATTGATTTTTTAAAGAGTTCTTTATGCATTAAGGATATTAACATTTCATTTGTAATAATATTTGTTGCAGGGTTATAATTTCTTTCTTTTTTCTTTTTGGGTCTTAAAATCTACAAATATGTTTTCTTTTGTAAATTTCCAGTAGCTGTATACTAGTAACGGGATAATCTTCATTGCTTTGGCAGCACCCTAGGGAATTAATTCTTAAAATAATGGTTTAGTATATCAGATACTAATAAGGTACTAAAATAATGACTTCTGAAGAAAAGCCTATTATTTACCTCTGATTAGGTTGTTTCTCATTCATTAAATCCAGTTTTTTCTTGAATTGTATTTTTCATTTTTTAACTCCTCCCTCTTATTTTGTATGACTAACCTTAATTCCAAAGCTCTTAATTTACAAAATTCAGGCAATCCAGCAAATTCTATGGCACCTTTTCCACTGAGCTAAAGGTAAAGTATTTTATATCAGTGAAACAGATTATACATATAATCTCACTCATTTGTGGAATATGATGAACAACATAGACTGATGAACAAAAATGGATCCAGAGACAGAGAAGCACAGAAGGTACTGTCCAACCTCAGAGGGAAGGCAGGGGAGGGTGGGGGAGGGATGTAAGAGATCAACTAAAGGACCTGTATGCACGCATATTAGCATAATCAATGGACATGGACACTGGGGCAGTGGGGGCTTATCCTGGGGGGTGGGAGTGGCCAGGGAGGGGATGATAGGGGGAAAAGGAGACATATGTAGTACTTTAAGCAATAAGAAATTAATTTCAAAAAAGAAAAAATGTTCATTCCTTTTGACTCAGTTATCTAGGAATCTATCCCCTTTCCCAAATAGAAATTTTGAAACAAGATGTATGTGCAAACATGTCTAAACAGTATTACAATAGCCAAAAAAGGGAAAATAAATTACTCCAAGCATGGGGAACAATTAAATAGGTGTTTTTATAACCATTAAAAATCTTATTTTCCGACTATTTACTGAAAAGGAAAACATTCACAATATAAGTGCAAATAGCCGTAACCGGTTTGGCTCAGTGGATAGAGCGTAGGCCTGCGGACTGAAGGGTCCTAGGTTCGATTCCAGTCAAGGGCATGTAGATTGGTTGCGGGCACATCCCCAGTGGGGGGTGGGCAGGAGGCAGCTGATCGATGTTTCTCTCTCATCGATGTTTCTGACTATCTCTCTCCCTTCCTCTCTGTAAAAAATCAATAAAAATATATATATTAATATAAGTGCAAATAACCTGGTCACAAATGATATATTTGGCCTCATCCTAAGTCAGAGAAAGATAAATATCACATGATTTCATTCATTTGTGGATTATAATGAACAACATAAACTGATGAACAAAACCAGATCCAGAGACAGAGAAGCATCGATTAGATGCTTAAACCTCAGAGGAAAGGTAGGGGAGGGTGGGGGTAAGGGGGAGAGATCAACCAAAGGACTTGTATGCATGCATATAAGCCTAACCAATGGACACAGACACAAGGGGGGTGAGGGCATGAACAGGTTTGGGGGGGGGCAATGGGGGGATAAGGACACATATGTAAAACCTTAATCAATAAAGAAAAAATAAAAATAAAAAATTATATTTGTACATAAAAAGAACATTAAAAGTCACATCAAAATGTTAAGTTATCTTTAGTGAAAAGTATCACAAATGGTCTATACCAGTGGTCTGCAAACTGCGGCTCGCGAGCCACATGCGGCTTTGGCCCCTTGAGTGTGGCTCTTCCACAAAATACCAACTTCTGCGCATGGGCCACGAAGTTTCAATCGCACTGTACATGTGCGCCCGCACGTGGTATTTTGTGGAAGAGCCACACTCAAGGGGCCAAAGAGGCTCATGTGGCTTGCAAGCCACAATTTGCTGGCCACTGGTCTATAGTTTTTTTTAATTTAATTTATTTTTTTAAATTGTTTTATTGCTTAAAGTATTACAAAGGGTATTACATACAGTTTTGTATATGCCCACAATCTTCTATCATGAGCTTTCATAATAAACATTTGTGTGATTCTTTAAGACTGTTCTGTCAGTTTTAAATGTGTAACAAATGATCACTGTATGCATGCACTCAGCAGTGAACCATTCAAGTTTATAAAGCCTTTACATTATTCCAAGAGAAAGCTACCTAAAACTGATAGCCTACCTATAACCATAAAATTATTCACAAAGGAGACTTTCTCCACACCGTAAAAGAAAGGCATGGAAAAAAATCTCAATAAAATGGGATTTAACTCAACAACTAGGTTCGCTGCCCAACTTTTAATTTAAAAAACAATAAAGCCAAGAAAATTTATCTGCAAGGCTTTTTCACTAAGAATACACAAAGGACTTTCAATGGCATTTTGGTAAAATTCAGAAAAGCAGGTGAACCATATACACATTTTAGAGGTAGACCTAATCATTACCTCTCAGGATGAAAATCCAGTCAATGAGCACTGTGGAGTAAGTCCTACTGTGAGGCTAATGAAAGTCATTCCAAATCTATGCCATTCATTCCCAGGGTACAATCCCCTAATATAATGAGTATTCATCACTAACTCCATGCCAGAATCCCCCATAGAGCAACCCTGACCTGGGCTACTCCTCTGGAGCCCAAGTCACAAGTTAGAGAAGATGGTACAACCCCCCTAACTCTCCTCTAAGTGACCTCAATTGCCTTGGGATCATTACACATCCCTCCTACCCCCTCTACAGTCTTGAAAATAAAAACATTCCAGGTCATTTTTAGGGCTATTTCTTCCACTTTGGCTTCTGAGTTCATCTCATCCGTCTCCTACCATACTCTTTTTTCTTTTCAATTTCTCTTTCCTGTGAGCTGCTCCTAAGGAGCTAAAATCTCTATTCCTGGAAAAGAAAAACTAAACAAAGCCAAAAAAATCTTCGCTTTAGTCTTTCAAATATTACCAAATCTCCTCTCCTTCCTTTCCCTAAATTTATTGAAAAGTTTTATCTTCTGTCTCAACCTTTGTAACCCACAGTTCCACTCGTGTCACGCTACTGGAATTTCTATTCTGATTGCTCCCAAATCTACATTTCTGGCCTGGATAGTTTTCTAAAGCCTTAGCCCCATTTTTAACTTGTCTCAAGTCCCCAAACCAAATTCCTCTTGCCTCTCTCTGTTCATGGAACATGGTTCTCCCACCTGCAACTCACAGCTCTTCTGCACCTCTATTTCTATATTGAGATAGGAAAACTACGGGTGATACAAAAAGTGCACAGTAGTCTTGGGGTTTTTCTGGTTACTGTGACTAAAAACAAGGCTCTAAGTTCACATAACTGATAACTGCTTTATACAACAGTTCATTTCCTATCCTGCCAATAGCATGTGAGGCACTGTCCTCCCACAGGCCTTTCACAAATTCTCAATGTCAAAGTACTAATGTACTTTGCTAAATGACATCCTTTTTTATAGTAGAGGTTGTGGTGGACAACTACTAAGACAAAACCCACAACTACATCAGAAAAATGCTGTCCCCAAAACCAAAAACATGTCTTTAACACTATATATGTGTGTGTGTGTGTGTGTGTGTGTGTGTATTCCATATTGACATTTCAATTTAAAAATATTTGTTTTTTGAAATTTATTTTATTCTCCCAAAATTTCAGACAAACCCCACTTAGCCATAAAATCCTAACATACTACTAGAAAAGTATAAATTCTTAGGAAACTGGCTGTGTTTATGTGTTACTTTCCACTAAACTTAGACCAGTGACACACCAACCTAAATAACAGGTGACTCTAACATGAACACTACAAACATTCAACCTTAGGGATCATAAGTAATGGTGCCCAGAATCCAATAAATGAACAGGCGTAGAAATGTCATCATCCTAAGGCCCTTATCAACAGCATTATTTAAACACTCTCCAGTTTTTTTAACAGGCAACAAGAAACAAGCAAAATAAAGGTAAATCAAGTGTCTACCCACTGACATGCTTTCTACTTTCAATAAAAATTTTTTTATAATGACTAAACCCAAAGCAGAATATCTGTACTCAACTATACAGATATGTTTTTTGGATTGTTGCTCAAATTGGTGAATCATGTGATGTGAATAAAAAAAGTGACACATAAAACTCCAAAATAAAAGAACTTCCTAAACTTTACCGATCTATATGATTTAGCTGTTTGCTTCTCCCTGAAAAGAAATGACTGGAAGCATATGGTCCTCTCAAACACCATCATTGGGAGGGGTAAGAAGGCAGAACATTCAAGAAGGAGAAAAGATTTAAAAAGGTAGCCCAAGGCAGAAACATCATCTGCTGTAAGTATTGCTAATTCTACTTTCCCTAATCTCTACTGAAAAGAATACGGAGAAAGATATATTAGATCTCCTACTGCCATTCCAAGCCTTGCAAAAAGCGGGGGAGGAGAGGGAGGTTTTTAAAAAGCAGGCAGTAACTAGGAAAAAAAATGCTTGACTTGGAAAAAGTAGGGCTGAACAGGAACTTCCCCCTCCATCTTCACTGCCCCATTGTGCAAAACAACCTTGCTTTTACCATGGTCTCTAAGAAAAGGGATAGAAAAACACAAGGAAAAAATGGGGAGGAGAAAGCTGTAGGGAATGTACTGTTCTCCTTGCTTCACTCCCCCATCACCCCAGTCCATTTTGGCAGTGCTTGCCCTCAGCCTCTGTCCCTACATTCCCTTGCCCTCATTATCAGAGTAAGATAATTCTGAAATCATTTCACTTTTCCGTGTATTTAACTTGATCCAATGTTGCAAAATGCAAATATGTCCAAAAGTATTATTTCACACTATTTTCACACTATTTTAGAATGCCCAAAATTCTAAGCACACTAGATTTCATGCATATGTGATATTAATGTTAAAGTTACTGCATGGGTTAAATAGGCTTCTGTGAGTTAGTCTAAGAAACTCTAACAACCATTTATTACACTGGAGCCAATAACTCTGTTCCAAGTTTTAGCACTGGCTCCAAAAGAGTGTCCCTAGTTTTGCCTAACTCAGTTTTATGACCTTGAACTCAGTCTTTTCCCTCTGGGCCTCAGTTTACCAGCATTTCCTTTTCAATTATGTTGTACTGATGTTCTGGATGGTTGCTTAACTATAGTACCCTGCTTCCAGACAACTTTCTTTTAGGTAAGAATCATGTTTTATACCAGTACATTCCTTGTATCTGGTAGAAGCTCAATAAATCTGTAGACTGTTTTAAGAGATGGCCAGGAACATACAAAAGACATTAAAATGTGAAAGGATTTTTCATGCTCATATTATAAACTGCATCAGAAATCAAAACTAGACTCCTTAATTCAACTCCAGTATTTTCTATAGCTGAACTCCTCTCCTTTTTCTCCACACACCCTCCCAGGCCTTTGTGTATGTATCTCAAACATCCACCTATATCAAAGGTCGGGGCCACGTGTAAAACATCTTCAAATCCCCACCATTCCGTATAATACTTAAATGCCTGCTTTAGAGAATTCTCCAAAGTAGTCTTTTCTAATAAAACTAGTTAAAGGACGCACCCCCTGAATAAATTTGTATTAAGCAAGCCTTTCCAAAGCCTCGTTCCATCCTTCCAACGGGGAGCAAATCAAGGCGTGTGCTACATGAAGGAATCTTCCAGATTTAAGCTTATACATTTTGGAAGGGCCTAAAGCGCGAAGGCAGAGTTCATAAAGGAGAGAGAAAAAACTGTCTGGTTTCCTAGAGCTTCACTACAAAATGGGGGGGGGGGGATATAGTTGTGAGACAGGTTAAAAATTGGGAAAAATAAGATAGCTTTAAAAGTGCCACCTTTCAAAAGATCCGGGGATTAATTTTGCGCCATCTGAAACCTGAAACCCACTTGTCAGAAATGGAAGGGGTTAAACGTTTGCGGGTGAAAGGAAACAGGGGAGCAGCTAAAAATCAAAGGTGGGGGTCTGGGATTCTCAGGGGACAGATGGGGGGAGGGAGAGAGAAGGAGGAGCAGCTACAATCAGAAGATGAATGGGGAGAGTAAAATGCCGGCCAAGGAAAATCGGGAGGGCAGGGGTGAAAAGCGGGAGGGGAAGCGGGAAGGGGCCCGGGCAAGCACACTAATCGCAGAGAAAGATGGGGGAGGGGCGAATGGAAGTGCAGACCCTGGGCGGAGCGCGAAGCTCGGGGGCGAACCAGAGGTCCCAGACTTGAGGCGCGGATGTGGGCAGTCAACCCTGTCCCCGGCCGTGGTTCATACCTGTTAGTGTGGAAGCGAAGGAGCGGGTCGGTACGATGGCAAGAGGACAGCTGGCAGCCGAAGTCACTGATGTCCAGGCAGCCCGGCTCCTCGCTCGGGCAGGTGCCCACCCCGCGAGGGGGTCCCAGAAGCGGGAAGGGTTCCTCAGGGGTCAGAAACTTCTCGTACGAAGTGGTGGCCGACGCCTCGTCAGACATGGCTGGAGATGGCCGAGCGCGGGCTACCTCTCTGGTCCCGGTCTGCTCGCACGTCCGCCCCTGCCCCCACTCTAAACTGTCCGCCGTCGCCGCCGCGCCTGGGTGTGCCCGCCGCAGTTCACCTGATGCTAAACGCCCGCCGCTGCCCCGGGAGTGCGGCGCCGCACGAGGAGGCTGCTCCCGGCCACAACCCTCTGGCCCCCGAGTCGGTTCCCCTGTGGCTTCCGCAGCCGCCTCAGTCGCCGGTGCCGCTGCTATTCAGCCCGGCCTCGTCAGCGCAGCGCCGCCGCCGCCAGGCCCGCCCACTGCGCTTGCCGCCCCTAACTGCTGCAGTCCGCCCAGCGCCGGCCCGGACTAGAAGGGCAGCCGGAAGCCGCTCCCCGCGCCCCCTGCTGGAGCGGAGGAGGAACTGAACCTCCGCAAGTCGCACCGCAGCCGCAGTCGCAGCCGCAGCCGCACTGCCCACCCCGCCCTCCCTGTGGCCAATCAGGGATTCCAGGCGCTAAAAGGCCCAGCAGTTCAGGCCAACGCCCTCCTCCACTTGGCACCCGCAGGCACAGGCCTTCGAAAAGGGACTTGGCCAAGGTAACACTGTGGTTGTGTGAGAAAGAATCCTGATACCCTGGTTCCCAGCACACTCGATCACCCTGTCCCAATTCAACAGTATTTATTGAGCTCCTGCAGATGTGTGCCCAGCACAGTGCAATGCGCTTTAGGGAAAATGAGCTAAGCAGGGAAAAATCGTCCCTGCCTATATTCTCACCAAACCCTGAGAATTACAGGCAACAGCCTCCAGGGTACTCAGAGCTGCTGAACACGTAGAGCTCTTTTGTGCTCTGTGCTGTGGCTTGCATTATGTATTCTGCTTGGAATGCCCTGCCATTTCTTCCTTGTTAATCCTTAAAGCCCCAGCTAAATCGTTACCTTCTCTGTGAAGTCTTCCCTGACTCTCAAAGGAGACAGGTATTCCTGCCAATGCTCTCGTAAAAAGGGCGCTTTCCTTGTTAAAGTCAAATCAATTTACTAGGTGTCACATACTGTTCTTTTTCCTTTTATCTGTATTCTAGACAAGGGGTTCCAGATTTTAGGTGCATACATTTTTTAAAATATTCAGAGGAAAACACAAGATGCCAATTTCTTATTCTGCCAACTGAACACAATTTTCAAAATTATCTATTTTGTAAAAAGAAGCACATTTCCATATAAAAGTATATGAACCCTGAGATCTAAGAATGGCTCCTTATGGTGATCTGGGCTACGATTTAAAAAAAATAAATAAATAAAAGCAGAGCCTTGCAGCCATTTCTGCACAGGGGCCTCCCACTCAAATTGTACTTCGCAGAGAAGGCTCTGTGCTACACTGCCTGACTGGGCACCACTAAACTTCCTGCCTGCACATTCTGCCCGCTGAGCTAGTCCTTATAAAGGAGTTCCTGGGATCCTATTTCAACCAATAGGCCTGTGGCTTTCCCCATCCAATCAGAGCTTTGCAGTTTGACCAATCAGAGAAACTCTATTTTGACCAATCAGGGACCAGAGGGCGGGACTTCTTTCTATATAGCCCGCTCCCCTCAGGATCTTGAGTGCTTTCCCCTGAAGACTGAAGATTGTAATTGAGTTGCTGAAGCTGAAGCGCTACAGACTTCTCCCTGGCTTTAGAGACCATGCTGTTTTCACAGCAGCCACGCTGTAACGTTATGGAGGCGTTCTATTGCAGTGCTGTTTCACAGCCATGCTATGTTACTGTCAAGCTGTTCACACTAAATCAAGTTTCCTTCTCCACCACACCCCAAATTGGGATTCTTGTTGGCATTTGAAATGGCGCCAGAGGCCATCCATTTACAGTAAGGGCACACATAATCTCTCAATAAATCATCAGATATACTTAATCTCGGGAAGGCCGATCATTTCTTCTGATCGGACAGCTTCCCATGCAAATCATCAACCTAACAGAATAAACACAGTTTCTAGTATCTCTCTTTTTTAATCTGTATTGTTGAAAGTATTACATATGTCCTCTTTTTCCCCCATTGACCTCTCCCAGCTGGCCCCCCTCCCCAGGTCTTCACCATGGGTTATTCATATATGCATACAAATTCATTGGTTGATCTCTTCCCACCCACCCATCCTCCCCTTCCTTCCCGCTGAGATTCGACTGTGTTTGATGCTTCTATGTCTCTGGATCTATTCTTGTTAATCAGTTTGTGTTGTTCATTATATTCCACATATAAGTGAGATCATGTGATACTTATCTTTCTCTAACTGGCTTATTTCGCTTAGCATACTGCTCTCCAGGTCCATCCATGCTGTTGCGAATGGTAAGAGTTCTTTTATTTTTACATCTGTGAAGTATTCTGTTGTGTAAATGTATAACAGCTTTTTTTATTCCCTCATCTGCTAATGGGCACTTAGGCTATTTCCAAATCGTAGCAATTGTAAATTGCACTGCTATGAACATAGGGGTGCATATATCCTTTCTGATTGGTGTTTCTGATTTCTTAGGATATATTCCTAGAAGTGGGATCACTGGATGAAATGGGAGTTCCATTTTTAATTTTTTGAGGAAACTCCATACTGTTTTCCACAAGGCTGCACCAGTCTGCATTCCCACCAGCAGTGTACTAGGGTTCCCTCTTCTCCACATCCACTAACACTTGTCATTTGTTGATTTGTTACTGATAGCCATTCTGACAGGTGTGAGGTGGTATCTCATTGTCGTTTTGATTTGTATCTCTTGAATGATTAGTGACTTTGAGCATTTTTTCATATGCCTCTTGGCCTCTGTATGTCCACTTTGGAGAAGTGTCTATGTAGGTCCTTTGTCCATTTTTAATTGGATTGTTTATCTTCCTTTTAAGTTGTTCAAGTTCCCTATATATTCTGGTAATTAACCCCTTATTGGATGTATTATTGGCAAATATGTTCTCCCATGCAGTGGGCTCTCTTGTTATTTTGTTGATGGTTTCTTTTTCTTTTTCTTTTTAAATATATTTTATTGATTTTTTACAGAGAGGAAGGGAGAGAGATAGAGAGTTAGAAACATCGATGAGAGAAACATCGATCAGCTGCCTCCTGCACATCTCCTACTGGGGATATGCCCGCAACCCAGGTACATGCCCTTGACCAGAATCGAACCTGGGACCTTTCAGTCCGCAGGCCGACGCTCTATCCACTGAGCCAAACCGGTTTTGGCTGTTGATGGTTTCTTTTGCTGTGCAGAAGATTTTTATTTTCGTGTAGTCCTATTTATTTATTTTCTCTTTAGTTTCCATTGTTCCAGGTCAGTGATGGCGAACCTTTTGAGCTCAGCGTGTCAGCATTTTGAAAAACCCTAACAACACTGGTGCCATGTCACATATAGAAATTTTTTGATATTTGCAACCATAGTAAAACAAAGACTTATATTTTTGATATTTATTTTATATATTTAAATGCCATTTAACAAAGAAAAATCAACCAAAAAAAATGAGTTCACGTGTCACCTCTGACACGCATGTCATAGGTTTGCCATCACTGTCCTAGGTCCTAGGAGATGTATCGGTAAACATATTGCTACAAGAGATGTCTGAGATTTTGCTGCCCGTGGATTCCTCTAATATTTTTATGGTTTCCCATCTTACATTTAAGTCCTTTATCCATTTTGAGTTTATTTTTGTGTATGGTGTAAGTTGGTAGTCTAGTTTCATTTTTATACATGTGTCTGTCCAGTTTTCCCAACACCATTTATTGAAGAGATGCCTTTACTCCATTGTATGCTCTTGCTTCCTTTTTCAAATATTAATTGAACATAATGGTTTGGGTCAATTTCTAGGTATTCTGTTCTGTTTAGTACCTCTCTTTTTATAAGGTGCAAGGAAAAGGCTCTCCAGGACCTCTGGAAAACCTCAAAAATAGCTTTAGGTGCCAAAGATATCCTGAAAATAATTTCCTTTTACATATGGATTCAATCTTAGGATGGAAAAATAATAAAAAATTGTCAGGATATTTGAACACTTAAAACAGGACAGTTGGTGATGAGAAACTCGCTATTTACAGAAAGAAACAACACATTTAAAAATAAAAGGTAACGTGATGATCAAGAACCATTGCTCTTTGGTAAGTGAGGAAGTTTTGTGTGTGTTTTTTAAATTAAGGATATAATAAAGTCAACATAAAGCACAGAAAATTATTGTGATAAAACATGGAATCTTTTTTATCTAGGCAGATTACACAGATTAACCCTTCATATTGCAGGCAAAGGAAATAAACAGCAAATCGTTGAGTGTCTTGTACTATTCTAGGCCCTGGAAATACAAAATGAATGTGACATATGCTAAACCTTCCAGGAATTAATAGTCTTAGTAAAGAAACAGATAAAATGGGTTGTGGGGCAGGATAGGCATTGTTGTTTGAATATCACATACCCTTTCTCCCAGTTATTTCTAAGTAACAAAACCTTATTTTGTTGGGAGGTAGCTATGTACCCAGATGAAAACAATAATTTCCCAGCCTTCCTTTCAGATAAGGGTGCCCGTGTGACTAAATATAGGACAATGCAATCAGAGAGAGACAAGTATCCCATGATCTCACTCATATGTGGAATCTCATTAACAAAATAAACTGATGAACAGAGTGGATCCAGAGACATGGAAGCATGAAACAGAGTGTGGAATCTTGAAGCGAAGGTGGTAGAGGGTGGGTGGGTGGGAGGTAATCAACCAAAGACCTTGTATGCATATATGCATAACCCATGGATGCAGAGAGTGAGGTGGTGAGGGCCTGGGGTGGGGGGTGGGGTGGGCTAGAGGGGGTTGATGGGGAAAAAGGGGGACATCCTTTATAATAAAAGCCTAATGTGCAAATCGACAGAATGGTGAAACAACCAGTTGCTATCACATGCACTGACCACCAGGGGGCAGATGCTCAACACAGGAGCTGCCCCCTGGTGGTCAGTGTGCTCCCACAGGGGGAGCGCCACTCAGCCAGAAGCCCTCTGCTGCAGGTGGGCGGTAAGGAGCAAGGGGTCCCAGACTGCCAGAGCCCCAAACTGCGAGAGGGATGTCTGACTGCAGGCAGACGGACATCCCCCTAGGGGTCCTGGACAGCGAGAGGGCACAGGCTGGGCTGAGGGACACCCCCCCTAAGTGCATGAATCTTGTGCACCAGGCCTCTAATATGTAATACTTTCAAACCTCAGAGGGAAAGTAGGGGAGGGTGGGGGTTAGGGGGAGAGATCAACCAAAGCACTTGTATGCATGCATATAAGCCCAACCAATGGACACAAACAACAGGGGGATGAGAGCATGAGTGGTGGTGGGGGGGGGTTATGGGGGGATGAGGTCACATATGTAGTGCCTTAATCAATAAAGAAACTAAAGATTAAAAAAAAGATATAAATAAATAAATAAATAAATAAATAAATAAATAAATAAATAAATAAATAAAGGAAGGAAGGAAGGACAATGGTATGTGGGTGGTAGTTGTTGGGTTGGGCTTCCTAGAAAGCTTCATAGTTTTGTCTGTGTGTATACATGCATGCACTGGTGTGGGGGAGTAGTAGTAATGGTTCCTCTGGGGCCCTTTTACATTACCTTCTTACTCATTCTCCCCCAGGTATGGATGTGATGGCTAGAGCTTTAGCAATAATGTTACACTGAGGAAAACTTGAACTAGGAAGGCAGAGCTTGATCTTGCAAAACAGCAGAAAAATAAAAGAAGCCACCATAACATTGTTGAATTGCCTACTTTTGGATTTCTTGTATGTGATAGCAAAATAATGGGTTCTTAATGACAGCTAAACACAATTGCTAATCCATGCAACATATAATTATAATACAGTGAGATACAAGGTCTAAAAGAGGTATTTATAAAGACGTATGAGCACACATAAAAGAAAAGGATGAGTGCTGCCGGTTGTGGTGAAATTCACAAAGGGAGTGACATTTAACCTGGGCTTTTAGAATATGAGTAGCTATCTACTAAGCTGGGAAAGATGGATATTTTAATATATTTTTATTGATTTCAGAGAGGAAGGGAGAGAGAGAGAGAGAGAGAGAGAGAGAGAGAGAGAGAGAGAGAGAAACATCAGTGATGAGAGAGAATCATTGATTGGCTGCCTTATGCATGCCCCCTACTGGGGATCGAGCCCACAACCCCAGAATGTGCCCTTGACTGGAATCAAACCCAAGACCCTTCAGTCCTCAGACTGAGGCTCTATCCACTGAGCTAAATCAGCTAGGGCAAGATGCATATTTTAGATGAAACACTGTAGTAGTGAAATTCCATATAATTTCTGTGGCAAAATAGTGAATTTTTAAAAATAGATCATGGACTTAGAAAACATTTTTGATTAGCAATGGATGATGTGACATTAATCTTAGGAGATTATGAAAACTCTTAAGGGCTCATGGCCAAAAAAATTTTTGAGAAATGTCAATCACGGGGACTATTATAATGAAATTTACATATTGCTCTCATATAATTTTCTTCTTATTTCTGAAAAGAAAATAAGGTATATGTTCCCCTGTGTAATTTTATCTATCCTAATGTTTAAGTACTTTAAATTTTTAAATGAATAGATTATTCACCATTCTTCAATTGTTCTTACTAAACCTTCATTTAACCATTGTTACAGATAAGTTAGGAAAGTAATTTCTCCTCTCCAGTATACATGTGTGTTAAGCAAATACTGACAGTCATGAACACAACTAAATTACCACACAACAACTATAAATATTGTGATTTATTTGACTAATGTTAAAAGTTTTTTTTTTTCAGAAACAACCAACATTTCTCACATCAGTAGAAACACTTATTAATGATATTTTCTTATGAAATAGAGAATGTGTATTTCACTTACATTGGGAAAATCAAAAGCAACCAATTAATAGACCCTCTATAATCTGATTTTTGGGGGAGGGAAGATATAATCAATATATCCTGCTAGATAATAGCTTTTAAATAATTAAAATAATAAATTATGACATACAAATAATTATTTGTAAATAAGTAAAAATAATGAATAATTACAAAAGGAATGTATTTAAATACTATACTCAAAAATTGGTTTTAAGATATGTTTGGGTCCTATGTTTGAGGAATGAGGGAAGCAGGGGAAAAACACTAAGCTAGTTGGAGACCAGCTTTAGCTTGACCTAAGAAGTGCTAGAGTAGGACTTGCATGACAAAATTGGTCCACTGAGGCAAGTTGGCTGGCATTATGTACCCTCATCATCAGTCAGGCATCTATTGCAGGTTGCAGGGCTGTATGGGGAGTGAGAATGTTGTAGAGAACTAAAGCTCTTAGTCTGTAGAGTACAATTATCCAGAGAAGAGAGTAGTTGTAGTTTGCAGCTAGCATTCCTATCTGCTGAGGGGTGGGTCTATCTGCCTTGTAAAGGAGACCTAAATGGGGTACAGAAATGTATGCACACTACAGTAGAGAAGCACTATCAAGGGCATTAAGACCCCGGATCAGCCCTTAAGAAACCAAAGCATACTATAGAAAGCACTGCAGAACTTCAACACTTAAATTATGTGTGATTTGTTTTCTAAAAATATGTTATGAAAGCAACTAGGGATGTTGGGAACACAGCTCCCTTTCTAACATTGGATTTAGGAATAGCCTCTTTCTTCGCCTACTTTTTTTGCTAAGTATTAACAGCTGGTGGTGGCTTCCATGACTTTTGCCCATCAATGAAAGAACCAGGTTGGTGGGGAGAATTTAGACAGATCTAGTCTTTGGAATGGCGATAAAGGGCTTACGGTGAAAGGAGCTGTAAAGGCAGGATCTTTTGTTTGTGTCTGAGATCTTCACTCAAACCTCCCCTCCCCTTGTTTATTTCTACTGGCGGTAAAGACACTCATGTCTGCTGTTTTTCCTCTGTCAACACTTTTGCTTTGCACAAGGATTTTTATCTTTCCTGGCCTCTGGAACTGAACTTCTCACAGCTACCATTATGTTGACATTTCTAAGTTTGACAGCTAGAAATATGGGGAAATTAAGTAAATAGTCTTCTTATGTTTATCTTTCCTTTTTCTTTTTTAGCTTATCCACTTTAAATAAGATTAAGCCCAGACGTGTGTGCTATTGTTGGGGGATGGGGGGTTACAAGATGTTGATTCTTCTGCAATTCAAGCCCAGAGGTGTGCAGGATAGTGTATTCTGAAGTGCAGAGAGGAAGTGAAAACAATCAGGGAACTACAAAAGTGATACAGGGAACAAAGCAGTGCTTGGTTTACCATCACCAGCCTTTCTCCTGAAAACACCATTGGGGATTGCCTGAGGATAAGTTAGGAAGTGGCAGTATGTGGTTCTGCAGCAAGACTAACAAGACCCTGGGTACTATAGGCTCTGAGGGAAAGGAAGATATTTTTTATTTATTTTAATCTTTGAAAGAGGAGATTTCCTTTTGCTTTTGGGCTGAGGTAGAAATACCTGATTCTATGGACTGTTAATGTGGAAATTACCACCATTTTGGCTGGAGTTGGGATAGTATATTAAAGAGTCTCTTGGTGCTATTATAAAACAAGCAAAAAAAATTTTAGCAAAATCTTTGATAATATACAAACTCTGCAGAATGATGGGGTGAGGTGAGGCTCCTGCACCTTCATCTCTGGTGGCCTTGGCAATATAGGCAGTAATGGGGCCTGTGGGGCACAGTGGGGCACAATAAAGAGCTGGTTATTTTGATTGCTATTTTATTCATCTCTGTTGCTGCCAGCCTTCAAGGGAGAGAGACCCTTACTTTATTGCCTGCTGCCTTTCTGACTCTGAAGAGAACCCCGCTTTCCTGCATGGATAATGGGGCAACTCTTAGAAAAAAGCACAATGGAAAAGAATTGATGTCTGTTTTGTCAGTGATATTTGAGAAGGGCCAAGACATAGCTGCATTTAAGTCTTGGCTCTATTTGTTACTAGCTCTGTAACCATGAGCAAGTTATTGAGTTATCTGCTATCTGACTGATCTGAATTTTCTTAGATGTTTTAGAAAAACAGAGGACAGGAGGGGAGGGAAGGATAATACTTGTAACTACCACCAGTAATTGTGAAGATAAAACAACAACAACTACAAAAAATAGGTTTAGAGCACTTAATATAGTGCTCAAAAATGGTAACCATTATTATCATTTATTTATTATCTAAAAGGTCTTAGCTGAGAAGATAGCTCCATCGAAGTCAATAATTATAATTTGTTTCAATATACTACTTGACTCTGTGACAGGCCATGTCCTAGGTACTTCTCACATGTAAATTTTTAAAAGCACACTGTATTTCAGGGAAAGGCCACTGACTGAGCTGCCATCCTCCAGCACCCTGTATCTGTTGGCTGAACTGACACAAAAGAGTAACTGGTATTATATTTCAACCATTAGGACTGAGGTCTGCCCTGTCCAATCAAAACTGTGCAGCTATATCATCATTTGCATCTATACTGAAAAAATCAGAGCCACTCTATAATAACCAATCACAACGGGAAAATCAACCAAACAGGACAGTGCTATTCAGGTTAATCAGGCTATGCAGACTTGGAGTCTTTATTTGCATACAAATGGACTGGCCAGGAACCAATTCGGGAACTGTGAAGCTGAAGAAGCCAAGGAATCACATGCTTAAATCACTTGCCTAAGATTCCACAATTGGATAGTGATAGAGATTCAAACCCAGAAAGTCAAGTTTACAAAGTCTGTGCTCTTAACCATTGATGTATGCGGTAAAATAGACGGGAACCAAAAGATGATGGGAATGGAGGGTAGAAGAGGCACAGGTTCAAGGTGAACAGTCAGAAACTGCAAATTTAGAGTTTGGTTTGATCTGGAAGCTTAAGGCATCATTACGAACTGTTCACGTTAATGTACGTAACAAATTAAGCTCCTATTTAAAAATGATTAGTCAACGTACAAGCCAATTGAGAAAAGGAAAGGTTCAATAGGTGGCTATGGTTAAGAAGATAGCCGCGGTCTTTTGTGTCTTTCAACAGATGAGTGACCTGGATCTTTGAACCAAGCAGTCTGCATGCAAGGTCGATGGGCGTGAAGGGGTTAATACCGGCTGTTCGAGAGCTGAGGCGAAGAGGATTGTGGGAGCTACGTTGTACGTGGACGTCTGGGAACTATCTGGTGTGCATCTCCATTATGACCGACCCTAAGTAAAATTCACCCGCAGGCTAGGGTCTGGCCACTGTCGCCGCAAGACAGGAGCTATGGGCAGCCGCTGAGAGAGCAGTCGAGGCAGAGGTTTGTAGCACTTCTTTGAACGCGTAAGCTCCATAAGCTCCTCTTTCCTCCAGCGGAGCAGGGAGAGGGGAACGGAAGTAAGAGGGGATGAGGCGTACTGGGAACTGACAGACTGAAGGACTTAAGGGCGAGAGTTGATGACGTTGGTGACGGAATGGGGAATACAACTATGTTGTGTAGGTATTGTTGACATTTGTGACTTTTCTGCTTGTTCGGGGATAGGGGATGCAGCGAACAGATAAATGAAGAGTAACGTCAGGGGAGTGAAAATATGTTGTCGGTTGGGCAGCAGTTCATATGAATCATACTATATGGGATAATTTTATTGAGCCCTTGGTTTAAGATTCTTTTAATTTTTTTTTAAAATTAATTGCACATATTGGGGTGACACTGGTTAACAAAATTATACAGGCTTCGTGTACCAATTCAGCAACAAATCTGTACACTGTATTGTATGTTTACCACCCCAAGTCAAGTCTCGTTCATCACTATTTATACCCCCTATACCAGTGGTTCTCAACCTTGGCTGCACATTAGAATCACCTGAGAATCTTTTTTAAATCCTGATTTCTGGGCCTCATCCTCTGGAAATTCTGTTTCTTTGTTATGAGGTGGGGCCACAACATTAGTAACAAAGAAACAATTCCCGGAGGATGAGGCCCAGAAATCAGGATTTTAAAAAGATTCCCAGGTGATTCTAATGTTCAGCCAAGGTTGAGAACCACTGCCCTATACCTTCCTGCACCGCCCCCCCCCCCCCCCCCCCGGGCAATCACCACACTGTTGTCGTGTCCATGAGTTTTTTCTTTTTTTCTCAATCCCTCCACCACTACCACCACCACCCTCCTCTTTGATGGATTGATTAATTCCCTTTAACAAATTACCAAATACCTGCTCTGTGCTGGGTACTGAAATAGAGGCACTAGATGAGAAAAGAAATTAACCTTTATCCTTGACATTTACAGCCTGTTAGTTACTACATGCATTTGGAAACAGGCAATTACAATGCAAGGAGATAGAGATAATACATCAAGTGTCATTAACAAACCTACCAGGGACTGCCGAAGTCATCTGAATGTGTGATCTGGGATGGTCTTTGATAGGGTGATTTGACATATATTTTGAAGATAAAATAAGCAGGGCAAAATTATGTGCAATTTTCTCCCAGGTATGTTCTCTCCCTGCTTAGCTCAGGTGCAGTTACCTGGAGAACTGAGTAGCCCAGACTAGTTTATTCCTGGTGAGAGTATTTGTTCACCACAGTGACACCTCCAGGACCCCTGCTAAAGAGTCAGACTTGCCCATCCAGGGTGGCTCAGTGGTTGAGCATGCACTTACGTACCAGGAAGTCATGGTTTGATTCTCGGTCAGGGCACATGCCCAGGTTGTGGGCTTGATCCCCAGTAGGGGGCATGCAGAAGGCAGCCAATCAGTAATTCTCATCATTGATGTTTCTATCTCTCTCTCCCTCTCCCTTCCCCTTTGAAATTTATATATATATATATATATTAAAGAGGCTTATTTGAGAGCAAGGCCTTCCCTTGTGCATGGAGCCCACAAGCTCTACCGAGTAGGACACAAGGACTCTTTGGCTTAAGCATTTGAAACACTTCTGTGCCACTATTTGGTTTTACAGAAAACTCAATTCACAGCAGGGAATTGTGTATCCACCTGGAATTCTAAGCAATATTTTCTTTTTTTAAAATATATTTTATTGATTTTTAACAGAGAAGAAGGGAGAGGGATAGAGAGTTAGAAACATTGATGAGAGAGAAGCATCGATCAGCTGCCTCCTGCACACTCCCTACTGGGTATGTGCCCACAACCAAGGTACATGCCCTTGACTGGAATCGAACCTGGGACCTTTGAGTCCACAGGCCGATGCTCCATCCACTGAACCAAACCGGTTAGGGCCTAAGCAATATTTTCAAGCATCTGAATCATCAAACCTGCTGCTGTGTTTACCAGAGAAACAACAGTGTAGCAGACAGTCTAAGTCAGTGGTTCTCAAATTTTCCTGTGCATCAGAATCAGCTGGAGGGCTTGTTTAAAAACTTTGCTGGGCCTTACGAAGTTGCTGATTCAACAGGTGTGGGTAGTCCCCCGGATTTACATTTCAAACAGGTTCTCAGTTGATGCTAATACCACTGGGTCTGGGACTACTGGTCTAAACACAACTGACATTAGTAAACTAGAAAGGACATCTCTAAAGACTAGGCAAACTCTTAAAGGTTAGCCGTACCTGAATTAAGTCACAGTAGATATGAAATAAAATGGCTTTGTTTTTTATATATTTTGAATGGAGGAGCAAACATGAAACTTCCTGAACTAAAAAAAAAAAGGCAGGGTTTGCTTCACTTTTTTCTTCACTCATAGGTTTCTGAGTTCCTCCTACCATAAATTGTTTAAAAAACAAATTACCTATTTTCTTTTCAGATGTCTTGCTCAGTTATATACAAGTAGCTAGTTGTTTATAGTGGAACTCATACCCCACTTGTGTCATTTATCATTTCTGATAAAAAAATTGTTTGAACTTTAAAAATGTAAAACAGTTATGAAAATCTATTTGACAAAGAAAAATTAGTATAAGAAGTTAGAATTGAGAAAGTGTGATGAGTAGGTTTTTTCCACCTCCAATAAAAACCCTCCTTCTCAGAAGAAATAATTGGTTTATTAACTTTAGAGCACAGAGGAAAACAGAAATCTTACTGTGCCAAGGTTTAACTCAGAACCTTCCTTTAGGGATTAGCCTCAACAGTCTCCTGGAAAGTGGCAGTTCACAGTTCTACCTACCCTCCAAAGCCTTCCATAAACCCAAAAAAGACCAGGATACATTTTCAGAAATGTCACTAATCATTCTAGACCCCTGTCAATGTTGGATTTCAAATCTTTCTCCAGGCCAGTTACAAAACAAAACAAATAAAACCCAAAAAACAAACATGCAGATATTAGCACACACAAAAAAAAGTTCAAACAAACTGGTCTGGGTCTATTTTGAGCCTTTTCAGGGACCATCAAGATGCTAGGATGACCAGTGCCCTAGATGTTTCAGAAATCCAAAGATCTGTGAGATCCACATCCCAAGGAAGTCAGCAGAACACTATAGGGAGAAAAACATTTTCGTTGATATTCTTAGGGTCCCAGACTTGGATGTGAAAATTAAAGTGACAAAGACAGGTTAACAGGAGAGAAAAACGAATGTATTGAATGTTTTATGTGACACAGGAGCCTTCATAAAGAAATAAAGACTCAAAGAAACAGACCTGATTATTTTATGCTAGGTTTGATGAAGAGTGGACAGACAGTCATGAGAGGAATAGGAGAGGTAAAGGAATATGAGGCAAGTGTAGTAAGCTGGAGAAAACTTAGCAAGGCCTGTTTGTTAGGATTCTTCTAGGTGTCCCTTTGTCTACAGAGATAAAATGCTCCTTTCTTCTAGGTATAGGGAGGGCAACTCTCATATGAAGGTTTTATGACCTGTTTCAAGGGAGAATGAGGGCAGGTGGTCTTCCTGCTCCTGCCATTTTCTCAAACTCCCTTAGCCTAAAATATTCAGTATGTCAAGGTTTAATATTTTGGGATAGCATGTCCTGACCCCATTGACACTCCCACACATGACACTTGAATATTAATCAAATTTTGCAAGTTGGTGAGCCTCTCACTAATTCTTGGGCTCTGATTCCTCTCCTCCATACCAGTCCTCATCTCTACCTAATCTGTCCCTAGTCTTACAAGCAGGATAATTTTACATGAACTGTGAGGAGATAAAAGGAAAGAAAACCAATATTTGAACTATTCATCACTAAGTGATTTCTAAGTAGGAATGATTTAATTTTCTTGCATGAACACACAATAACTCATAGACCCTGAGAGCAAACTGGTGGATGCTAAAGAGAATGTGGGGCCATATGTGTCAGAGCAACGAACACATTATCACGCCAGAATTCAAATGCAGACAGGATTGTTTCCAATCCACAGTTCTTGCTTGCAACAGCTGATTCTCTAAACAGCTTTAGATCAGTATGTGGCTCTAACTTGAAGTAGAGTGGGGTTTCAGACCTGGTAGCTAACCACAAGGCTATGATGTTCTCCTGATGAACATAAACAATAATATCTTATGAAACAGTTTTTCTGAGGATGAGAGTTCTTGCATCAAGTGAGTGAGAACTGTAAAGGAGAGGGAAAGTGAGTAATTATCATAATGTCACATTTTTTTCTTTGCAAATAAGATTAGAGAAAAATGAAGAACTCTTTAGGACAGCAGTTCTCAACCTGTGGGTTGTGACCCCTTTGGGGGTTGAACGACCCTTTCACAGGGGTCGCCTAAGACCATCAGGAAACACATATATAATTACATATTATTTTTGTGATTAATCACTATGCTTTAATTATGGTCAATTTATAACAATGAAAATACATCCTGCATATCAGATATTTACATTACGATTCATAACAGTAGCAGAATTACAGTTATGAAGTAGCAACAAAAATAATTTTATGGTTGGGGGTCACCACAGCATGAGGAACTGTATTAAAGGGTCGCGGCATTAGGAAGGTTGAGAACCACTGCTCTAGGAGGAGGAGGCAGAAATATATTCTAGCATCTGGTATCTGCAACTTATGAGCCAGTTGTCTAGTGCAGTGGTCGGCAAACTTCGGCTCGCGTGCCACATGCGGCTCTTTGGCCCCTTGAGTGTGGCTCTTCCACAAAATACCGACTTCTGTGCATGGGCCACAAAGTTTCAATCGCACTGTACATGTGCGCCCGCATGTGGTATTTTGTGGAAGAGCCACACTCAAGGGGCCAAAGAGCCACATGTGGCTCGCGAGCTGCAGTTTGCCGACCACTGGTCTAGTGCATAACTATTGCTTTTCCCACAGCAGAAACTTAAGTGCCTATATACATACAGTCAGGTTACCCTTGGGTCTTGGGACCATGTTGGAGACAGGGCAGCTATGGCCGCTGTTATTACAGTAATCTGTCTGCACTTAATAAGGTGATAAGGAAACCTAGAAGACCTAATGTTACATAAATATGTATATATGTGTATATATAAATACATTTAACAATAGGGGTACTTTAATAACTTCTGGAGGTCTAAGGAATTCATGTAGTTGTCTTTCAAAACTGCATTATGAAAGAGCCGAACACAAACTCTGACTGGAAGTTCGAGTTCGGGAGATCAGAACTGTCCTCAGCAGAAATGTGTTCTCTATTTTCAAGGTCCTTGGAGGAGTTGTCAATGCCCTCTAACCAAAGACCACTAGGCATATACCTGTGGTTGAACAAGTAGGGTTGATTACTCAGCGCATGTAGGAGAATGCATGCCATGGGGAACTGGTGGGGGTGGGCGTGGGGGTCGGGGATCTCAAAGGTGTTGGAAATGATTTATTATAGGATTGGGACATATATAGGTGATTTGGGAGAGGGTTTAAAGAAGCAAGGCTTTGCTCTGGATTGGATTCTGTTAGGAAATAACAATATACATAGGAGGTAATTCTATGATTGGGTATCTTCATGAATCTTATCTAGAAGGAAGATAGACTAGAAGAGGGCTAATTGGTAAAGTAGCAGCAGTATCTGTTAGCCAGGATAGGAGGATGGTTGGTTATTTTTGTGGTTTGGTCAAAGTTTATCTTTTGTCTCTTTTCAAATATGACTGTGCAGTGGTATTACTTTTGTCTTGGTCACTGTGGTCACATAGTGGCCTTGTCTGATGTTGATGGTCTGTGAAATTGTTTATGTTTATCAGTAGAACACCAACACCAAGGCCTAACTGTGAGGACCAGATAAGCTCCCATATGTCAGTGGCTGCTTTTCCCAGAGTGATCAATACTGGGTCTAATAGCCCATAGGAGAGCAAATTCCCTTTCTGCCAGAAGCCATATATGTAGCAGAGAAATAGTGAGATGTGCTAAACAGGAAATATTGGGGGCTGGATGTGGATGAAATCATCTGGTTACTCTCTAATAGAACTTAGGAACCTCAGTAAAAATAGTGTTCTCCTGGGATTGTTTTTCATTTTAAAAATCAGATCAGAGTATCCTTAAGCCAAGAGAAGTAGATGGGAGAATGTAGCAGATTGTATTTTTCAAAGATGGCCACAACAGTATCTTTCATCCCACACTCTCCTCTATCATGTGACCTTGTCACCCTTCCACTGGGGAGTATGGTTGATGTCCCCTCTGCTTTGAATCTGAGAAGATTTTAGTTGTATTAAAATCTTAGGAGAAATGAGACTCTGACTTCTGAGGCTATACCATAAGAGGCAGTGCAGCTTCTGTTTTATCTGCAGGTGTTGCAGAAGACCGGAGAAAACCAAGAGAAAACCAAGCAATACTTAGAGAGATGGAGTTCCACTTTATTATACACCGGTGGGCTCAGAGAAAAATGTCTTTCAAATTCTGAGTAGAGCAACAAGCAGAAGTTTTCTTTTTATTAAAGAACCAGCCCTATGTGTGCTTAGTAGTTATCTCACTGGAAGCTTGTGGCCTTGAAAACAGTACAGTTCTATTCAATTAAAAAATACATCTGGCATGGCAGGAGAGTATGGGCGTATGTAGTCTCTGGCCTACAAGGTCAGACAGCTAAGTTTATCTTCCTTATTATTCAAGCAGGCTAGAAAGCAAAGTTATTTTTTCAAAATAAGGGGCTGTTTAAAAAATAGCAGAGTTGACTTTTACAGAATAAGGGACTATCTAAATAGCAGGGAATTTCAAACAGTAGTTATACAAAATAGGGGTTAGCCTTCTCACAGGGACATTGACCTTTAAAGTCTGGAGCTACCATATAAGAAGTCCGACTACCCTGAAGCTGCTATTTGAGAGATCCCAGGTCCTCTGGACAGCAGCCTTAGATGATGTTCCAGCTAATAGCCAACATCAACCAGGAGACCTGTGAATGAAGACACCTCTAGATCAGTGGTCGCCAACCTTTTGGACCTCATGGACCAGCAGTGGTCCGCAGACCACTGGTTGTCGACTGCTGCTCTAGATGATTAAAGCCCCCAGCTGTTGAGTCTTCCCAGCTGATGCTCCAGACATCATGAATCAGACAGACACAAGCCATCCCTGCTATACCCTGTCTGAGTTTCTGAAGCACATAATCTGAGAGCAAAGTATAATGACTGTTTTATGCTACTGAGTTTTGGATTGGTTTATTACAAAGCAATAGAAGCCCAAACAGAGGTAGGAAGTTTGATTAACACAAAAGGAATGGAGTAATAGGAACAGAAAGACAAGTAGTTGGTAAAGGAAAAACAGGCTAGTGCAAAGCAGTTAGCTTTGCTGCTGCTGTGCTCTTTGGTGCCAGAAACTGCAATGTGGACAGAAGTAGACAGAAGAGGAAGGAGTGGAAAGAGAAGTCACCTAGTATACTATATGAAACTTTTGTATGTAATTACACTTTCTTTAAAAATAAGATCTTGAACTACTTAATTATTTCTTTAACTGAACATCTTGGTTAAAACTGACAGGAGTGTGGTTTTTTTCTAAGGAAAAAGTAGTCATATTAACACTGGCAAATTAATCAGTGAATAGCAAAATTTAATATTCTAGTTGCCAATGCTAACAATCCTTTGAAGAAATCCTGCTAATCATTTCCAGTAAATTATCTTGAGTTATTTATTAAAAATAATTTCTACTTTACTGTGGTTATATGAAGGCTTGCCTCACTATGCCTTATTTGAAGTGTTTACATAAGACACTGATGGTGTTAAGTGTTGAAACTATCTGTGAAGACAGTTAGCTCTTCAATCTTCCTTGGTAACATTACTTAGTAACCAGAGAGTTAGAGATGTTTACTCTCCTCTATTTCAGAGGTCCTCAAACTTTTTAAACAGTGGGGCAGTTCACTGTCCCTCAGACCGTTGGATGGCTGGACTATAGTTTTAAAAAAAAACTATGAACAAATTCCTATGCACACTGCACATATCTTATTTTGAAGTAAAAAAGCAAAATGGGAACAAATACAATATTTGTATTTGCATGTGGCCCGCGGGCCGTAGTTTGAGGACCCCTGCAGTCTATTTCATTGTATGAGGTTGGAGGAAAACATAATAATATTTCCAATAATGTGTTGGAAATAGGAGCTTCATCCTTTTTAATTGATTTTTAGAGAAAGAAGAAAACGGAGGGAGGGAGGGGAGAGAGAGAGAGAGAGAGAGAGAGAGAGAGAGAGAGAGAGAGAGAGAAAGAGAAAGATCTATCTGCTATCTCCCACACATACCCTGACCAGGGATCGAGCCCACAACCTGGGCATGTGACCTGACCAGGAATTGAACCGGTGAACTGAGCCACACTGGCCAGAGCACAGTCTCCTTTATCACAGCTTGATGTTCTCCACCAGATAAAGTAGAAAAAAGAGAGGAAGAAGAAAAAGAAAGAGCAGGTGAAAGTAGTATATTTCATGAGGACAAAACATTTTATCTGTTTGGTTCACTGTTGTATCCCCAGTACCTAGAACAGTGCCTGACACATAGTAGAGACTCAATAAATGATTATTAGAACAATAAGTGATGGATGTAAATAGCCATTTATGCACAAGGATGGTAACAACAACCTTTAGGAGTGTGTATATTGTTTACTTATTAGAAGTTCTTATTTCATGCATTGCCTCCATGCATGAAAGGAGAAAGCCAGAAAACCCTGTTTTGTTTGGTTTTCTTGTGTTTTTCCACTGCTCTCTTGTACCACTTTTCTTTCCTTGCTAGCAGTTCTGAGGATTGTGAGGCAGCTCCCACTGAACTCTTGCATTAGTGTTCTGATAAAGGAAAAATGTGATGTGCTGGGCATGAAATGTCTTTGTTTTGTGTAAAAACTTTCTTGGGAAAATGTTTTATTAAAATAAAGCAGAGGTCATTACTGAAGTGGCTTTTTATTGCTCTCCAGCATCACACAGGACACCATGCCTGGGGTCTAAGTTTGCCCAAGAGGCCCTGCTGTCTTGGTGCAGTTGACCCCAGGTAATGGAGGTCATGGATGTGGCTGAAAAACAAGAATTAGGATGAAAAAGCCCACATAGCTTTTAGCTCCTGGACTCACTGGCCTGTGATCATCATCCTGGTAACTCCTACCTCAGGCTTCACTAAGGGAATTCCCTGCCCACCCATAAGAATTGTTTCTCCCTTAGCATGGTGGTCTTTTTCCCCCTTGCCTTATTGGGTTGTAAAGGAGATATCCTTTCTTTAGCTCCACTCCAGTCTTTCTTCCTGACTCCCATCCCTGGACCAAAGAAATTTGAACAAATATATACAGGCATACCTCACTTTATTATGCTGCACTTTATTGCATTGCACAGATGTTGCATTTTTGCAAACTGAAGGCAAGGCCCACCAACAAAAACATTACTACTTGCTTTACTGTGGTGGTCTGGAACCAAACCCACAATATCTTCAAGGTATGTCTGTATAAGAAAATTAACCTGAGATACATTTTGTTTTTGAAAGATTTTTAAATTGATTTTTAGAGATCAACCAAAGGACTTGTATGCATGCATGCATATAAGCCTAACCAATGGACACAGACAATAGGGGGGTGAGGGCATAGGTGGGGGGTTTAGGGGGTAATAGGGGGATGAGGACACATAATAATTATGTAATAACTAGGGGCCCGGTGCATGAAATTCATGCACTGGGTGTGTGTGTGGGGGAGTGTCCCTCAGCCCAGCCTGCCCGCTCTCACATACTGGGAGCCCTCAGGCGTTGACCCCCATCACCCTCCAATCGCAGGATCGGCCCCTTGCCCAGGCCTGACGCCTCTGGCCTAGGCGTCCGGCCCGGGCAGCGGGGACCCGCAGCTGCAGCGGCCCCACGATCGTGGGCTTCACTTTAGGCCCAGGCAAGGGACCCCTAGCTCCTGGGACTGCCAGCTTCGACCATGCCCAGCTCCCATCGCTGGCTCCACCCCTACTTCCTGCTATCACTGGCCAGGGCAGCAAAGGCGCCTGATTCTCCGATCATGGCTGGGGGCCAGGGCAAAGGCGGCCCAGGGCCACCTTTGTCCTGCCCCCCAGCTCTTAGCTCCCCCCTGGGTTTCCAATCACTGTCAGTGGCAGGGGGCTTCTTCCTGCTTTCCCTTTCGCCTCCCTGCATTGTGCCTACATATGCAAATTAACCGCCATCTTGTTGGCAGTTACCTGCCAATCTTAGTTGGCAGTTAATTTGCATATAGCCCTGATTAGCCAATGAAAAGCGTAGCTCGTACGCCAATTACCATTTTTCTCTTTTATTAGTGTTGATAATATATATATTAATAAAAAATTTTGTTAAAGACTTGAGGGCTGAAAAAAAAATAAATTGATTTTTAGAGAGAGAGAAAGGGAGAGGGAAAAAGAGAAACATTTGTGTGAAAGTGAGACATTGATCTGCTGCCTCCTGCACATCCCCCAACCAGGGATCGATCCTGAAACCAGGGCTTGTGCCCTGACCAGGAATCAAACTGGCAACTCTTTGGTGCATGGGACAATGCCCAACCAACTGAACCACACCTGCCAGAGCTGAAGGTACAGTTTTTAAGATTTAAAATCTTGGGCAGAGGGAGTGGGGGTAGGAAAGCCACTTTAGCCTCAGGCTAGTCCTAAGTCACATGCTTTATAAGAACCCCTCCACCTGAGGAGGTAAGGGGGCTTGCCCAGATCAAGAGCACAGACTCTGGAGGAGGACTGCCTGTGTTGTAGTCTGGGCTCCACACGCTATAGGCTTTCATGAACCTAAGAAAGTTGTTTAAGTTCTCTGTGCCTCAACTTCCTCATCTGTAAAATAGAGGGCTTTTAGGGGGATTTACAGAGTTAATACAGATAAAGCACTTAGGGTGGTGCCTGGAAAACAGTAAGTATTGTTCCAATGTTAGATATTATTATATCTGTTGTTGTTATTATTACTACATTTTTAAAAACAGACCCTTGTGTATGCACTATCAGAAGTCTGGAGGGGAAATGTTCATGTCACCCACATGTGTAACAAATAGGTGTTAGAGAACAGACCTGAGGAAATTAAGGAATTTTACCTAGGAGAGTGTTTTCAGGAGTTTTATTTTAGTTGTTTTAATATTTTACTAAAAACAAAGTTTGGAGAGCTCACAGATCATGTAGTGACAGTGCCCTGGGGTGGGAGGTTTTTAGGAGCTCCAAGCTCTTCTGTCTCCTCCAGTGACTGCTGGGTGGCTGGTTTTCATAGTTTACCATGGGTACTAGGCTGTTGATTTTAAAGACTACCACTGAGCAGAAGAGAGGGGGATGGGAACAGGGCAAGTTAAAAGGCCCCAAAAATCTAAGCAAGATCTTTGCTTAGTAAATACTGCTTGGATTGTTGCAAACTCTTGGATCCTACCCAAAGTTCTGAAAACATTTTAACACTTTTTTCCCTGTGTTTTCATTACTGTTTGGGAAAAGTAGATCTTCAGAGGTTCTTACTGTTCCATTCTGAAAGCCCCTACTCATATATTTTTATTCCATTTAGAGTGCAATCAGATTTCCATATAAAATAACAACCCTGGTGTGCAGATATTTGGGTCAGAACTTCTTAGCAGTGGTCAGGATTTGGACTAATGAAAATGCTGAAGGTGGCTTATTCCTGTGTCTTCAGGATTCTAAAAGATGGTCCTGGAACTGAGGCTGATCTGTGATCATTAATAGGCCAGTGGGTGACAACTTTAGTATAGGCAGCCAGTGAGATCATGAGTTTTTTTGGTTGTTGTTTTGTTTTTGTTTGTTTCTTTGTGTTTCCTCAACTAGGCTGTTTCTTTCTGTGCTCATAGACCCCTGAAAACCTGGAGATATATTTGAGACAAATTTCTTCTCCAGCAAAGGGCTACCAGCTCCCCATTACTGTTCAATGTATTCCCCAGAAAGTCTGTTGGACTTGGACCTTTGCTTTAGAAGGAATTTGGAAGAGAACAATATTAAAAACTAGAGGCCCTATGGCATGAAATTTTTGCAAGAGTAGGCCTTCTTTCCCTCGGCTGCCAGCACTGGCTTCCCTCTGGCACCGGGGACCCAGGCTTCTATCCAGCCACCGGCAGGCACCCAGGATCTGGGCTTGCCTCACAGCCCCAGCTTCATCCGGAAGGATGTCTGGTCTAATTAGCATATTATGCTTTTATTATTATAGATGGGGAAACAAACATTTGTTGAATGAGCCATTGAGTGGTGGGCTTGAGAAATCAGGGAAAGCTTTCTGTAAGAGGCATGGGATTTGACCTGGTCCTGCAAGAATGTGTATGTATTGGTTAGTTGAAGAAAATTGGTGGTGAGCCCTAGTGGTTTGAGCACTGGCCTGTGGACTGAAGGTCTTGGGTTCAATTCTGGTCAAGGACATGTATCTCGATTGAAGGCTAGGTCGTATGTGGGAGGCAACCAGTCGATGTGTCTCTCTCACATCAATGTTTCTCTTTCTTTCCCTTCCCTTCCATTCTCTCTAAAAAAATCAATGGAAAAAAATGTTCTCTGGTGAAGATTAACAAAAGAAAAGAAAATAGGTGGCGAGTAGGAAGCATTTACATTTAACGCTACCCAGTGAGATATCTGTAATTAATTTCTCTCACTGGCCACTGCAAAAATAAATGCTAGGCTTATCAGAAAGCCAGAGACTAGGCAATGATAAAAAAGATAATGGGAGAGCCTTAGTTGGTTTGGCTCAGTGGATAGACCATCGACCTGTGAACTGAAGAGTCCCAGATTCGATGGTCAAGGACACATGCCTGGGTTTCGGGCTCAATCCCCAGTAGTGGGTGTGCAGGAGGTGGCCAATTGATGATTTTCTCTATCATTGATGTTTCTATCTCATAATCTCTCCCTCTCTCTCCCCCCTCCCTCTCCCTCTCCCTCCCGCCCTCTCTCTCTCCCTTCATCTCTGAAATAAATTAAAATATATTAAAAATAATAATGGAGGAAGCAGTATATTATAAGGTCAAGAACTCAGATTCTAATATCAAACTACTTAAGTTCAAATCCCATATTTTCTGCTTATATTTTTATTAGCTGTATGACCCTGGGCACTTTACTTAAGCTCTCTGGCCCAATAATCTTTATCTGTGAAATGGGAAAATCTACCTGCCTCACAGGTTTGGTGAGAAGATTACATGAAATAATGCTCCAATAGTGCCAAGCACAGTGCCTCGCACAGTGTAAGTACTCACCACAGGGCAGCCATAAATCCAGATACCAACATGTACAAAGCCTGGAAACCTTGTAGGCATGGTCATAATTGAAACTGTTTTTGAGTACTTCCTGTAATTGCTTTATTTCTGTTCTGTGCACACTTAGAATTTGGTAGCATCTTCTTAGAAATGCCAGCATGGATCCATCATGTTAGAAAGAATCATATGGAGTTTTTTGTTTATATTTGTGACATAATATTAAAGTGAGGTCACTCACTTTGGGGGCAGAGGGTTCATGGTTGCAATAGAGGCAGGGATCCAGCAGAGAGACTCCCCAAAGGCTAGGTGATATTCAGAGAGATGGAGTCAAGTTCTTGATCAGCGTAATCTGTGTCAACAAAAGGTCACTGTCACCAATCTAATGCCAACAGGAGTCCCCAATCTGGGGTATGGTAAAAGGAGAAACTTTATTCAGATGAACAGCTTGCAAACCTGGGAAATTAGCCTCTGGTGGAAACCAAAAGTACACTCTATGGAGACAAAGGAAAAGTCCATTTTTTTATTGAGGAAGTCCTGCCTTGGTCCCAGATTTGTCTATTTTATGTAAATGAGGAATTCAAATTAGCACAGTGTGATTGGTCCAGATAGCACTGTTCTGATTGGTTAGCTTCACATGTTCTTATTGGTTGTTTTGGGGCCCACTCTGGTCAGTATTGATGCAAATGAGGATACAGCTGGGCAGTTCTGATCGGATGGGGTAGGTCTTATCCCATTGAAAAATAATTCCAGGAACTCCTTTATAAGGATTGGTTCAATTGGTGGTAACACAGTGCAGGAAGATTGGCCTCTGAGTCTATAGCTTTTCTCTGAAATTCAGTGTGAATGAAAGGCCTCTGTAGGCAATGGCCTCTAGACTCTCATTAGGAACTTGTGTCCAGTTAACCATAAGTCCTTCTTGGCAGGTATATTCCTTTTCAAGGTCCATATCTACTATTAGCATATTCTACTGCCTAAACCTTTTCTCTCCTAGAATTACAAAGGTCCCAGGTTTTTATTTAATCATAAAACAGGCATCAGGGCAGGTGTAGTAGTATTTATTAAAATATGCATAGGCTCTGGACTCAGGCTAGACTTGAATCTGAGCTCTAGGATTTCCTAGTTCTGTGACCTTGGACAGTTTATCTAACCTTTCTGTGCCTTGGTTGCTTCATCTGTAACATGAGGATAATAATATAAGCTATCTTATTCTGGCCGGTGTGGCTCAGTTGGTTGGGTGTCATCCCATGCACCGAAAGGTTGCTAGTTCGATTCCCATTCGAGGCACATGTCTGGGTTGCAGGCTTGATCCCCAGTAGGGGGCATACAGGGGGCAGATGATCAATGTTTCAGTCTCGTATCAATGTTTCTCTCTCTCGCTCTCCCTTTCTCTCTCTCTAAAAATCAAAATTTTAAAAAGAGTTAAATTAGTTAATATATATGAAGGACTTAGACAATTTCCTGGCATATACTAAGTGTTCAACAAATATTAAATATATATATATATATATATATATATATATATATATAAATAAACCCTGGGTTGTGTTCATCACAACCAGAACCATGACCAAGCAGAAGGAAGTCAGTCCTGCAGGGGTTGTCTTGACAACGGCTGCGCCCTCCCCCAAGCTGTTTCCCAGAGCTGTTTCCTGTAAGGGCGTGGTTTGAGGCAAGAACCCGCCCTGGGAGCGTGGAGGCATTATCTTTATAAAGTGTGCCACGCCAGGAGTTCCAGTGGCGCAATTGGTTAGCGCGCGGTACTTATAAAGTGTGCAGTGCCAGCACAGCCAAGGGTGAACCTGAGTGGGGGCGGCTGAAAGGCTTACAAAGACAGACAAGAGAATGAAAGCTGGGTCTCCGTGGGATGCTGCTTCTCTGAGAGACAGCAACCATACCCACAGCCATGCCTTTATTTTATAGCAGATGCTATGAGGCAAAGTAAGGGCACGACCAAGATGTTTATAACATTCTCCTGGGTTTCAATCCTACTCAACTACATGCACTTGAACTCTATCAAGCCTACATCACTCAGGCACATGGGGCCACGTGTTTGGACCATGGTTTCAAGCTTACAACTACAGCTGTTGCCTATAATTGTGCTGGGAGGGCCCTGCCCTCCAAGTAGAACTTGCACTGTGCCCTCTCATCAGTCCAAGGCTTGAACCTGTCCAAAACTGTAGCGGCTCCCCACAATAAAGTTTTAATTCTGTTTCTTTGTTACTAATGTTGTGGCCTCACCCCATAACAAAGAAACAATTTCCGGAGGATGAGGCCCAGGAATCAGAATTTTTAAAAGATTCCCAGGTCATTCTAATGTGCAGCCATGGTTGAGAACCACTACTATAGACAATATTAAAAATATATCTAAACATGCAATTCTTTGTCCAAAAAATGAGCATGTTCAAAAATTAAATGAAGAAAATTTGGATATATACTCGATGGAGATTTTCACACATATTTGAGTGATGATTCCATTGATTCCACAAATGATGCTGAAAAGGAAAATTTTCCCATCGAATTTCTTAATAGTATTACTCCTTCAGGAATGCCATGTCATATATTAAAATTGAAAGTGGGTGCAATCATCATGCTATTGAGAAATCTCAATAGTAAATGGGGTCTTTGTAATGGTACCAGATTTATTATCAAAAGATTATGACCTAACATCAAAGCTGAAGTATTAACAGGATCTGGAGAGGGAGAGGCTGTTCTGATTCCAAGAATTAATTTGTCCCCATCTGACACTGGCCTCCCATTTAAATTGATTTGACGATGGTTTCCCATGATGCCAGCATTTGTGATGACTATTAATAAATCACAAGGACAAACTCTAGACAAAGTAGGCATATTCCTACCTGAACCCGTTTTTGCACATGGTCAGTTATATGTTGCTTTCTCTCGAGTTTGAAGAGCAGTCAAAGTTCTAAGTATTTCACCACAAGGGAAATTAATTAGTCAAGCACTCTGAAAGTGTTTTCACTCTTAATGTGGTGTACAGGGAGATATTAGAATAAGTTTAATCACTTTATCAGTCATTGTTTGTATCACTGTTGTTTTTATATCATGTTTTTGTTGTTTCATATCATGTTTTTGTTGTTTTCCTATCATGTTTTTGTCGTTTTTATATCATGCCTCTGTTGTTGTTATATCCTTTTGTTACTGTTTATTAATAAATGTATATATTATTTTCATACATTTTACTAATTTCCTTTCATCTCTCACACTTCTATTATAGAGAAAGGGCAAATAGCAATATTAAAATATCTCTGCTAATTAATTCCCTTTTTAAAAAAATATACTTTATTGATTTTTTACAGAGAGGAAGGGAGAGGGATAGAGAGTTAGAAACATCGATGAGAGAGAAACATCAATCAGCTGCCTCCTGCACCCTCCCCACTGGGGATGTGCCCACAACCAAGGTGCATGCCCTTGACCGGAATTGAACCTGGGACCCTTAAGTCCACAGGCTGATGCTCTATCCACTGAGCAAAATTGGTTAGTGCAATTAATTCCCTTTTAATGTGCACAAATTTTGTGCACCGGGCTACTAGTGTATATATATATATATATATATATATTTCAGAGAGGAAGGGAGAGAGAGATAGAAACATCAATGATGAAAAAGAATTATTGATTGGCTGCCGCCTGCATGCCCCACACTGGGGATCAAGCCCACAACTCAGGCATGTGCCCTGACAGGGAATCAAACCATGACCTCCTGGTTCATAGGTTGAAGCTCAACTATTGAGCCACATCAGCTGGGCCAAATATTAAATATTATAATAATGACTTCTTTTCTAGTGGGTGGGAAGGTGGCTATTTTAATTCTCTGTTTACATGTTTAATTTTCTGTTTATATGTTTAGCTAGTTTTGTTCACTGTTGTGTTTCCCATGCCTAACTCACTGTCTGTCTTAGGTACAACACTCATAAATTAAGTTTGTTGGGTGAATGAATGAATGCCCACAGGTATGCAATCCTAATACAGTGAGAGGTGCTATAACAGAGCTTGAGTATGAGGCACTTAGCAGGACATGAGGAATATGATATGATATGCTCAACTTTGAGAAATTCAGGGAGCATTTTGTTGAGAGGGGCTGTTCCAGAACTCTCAAAGCAGTCAGAACTGAAATCACACTGTATCCAAGAACAAGGTAAAGTGATGCTAGAGAGGCCACCAGGTGGAAGTATTGCAAAGGGATTCAAGCAGCAGAAAAAGACCAGTCCTTTCCAGTCAAGAGTTCATATTTATGTCTGAGGCAGTTTTTCTTTTCCTCTCCACAAAAGTTCAAGCTGTGATGTCTTTCCCTTTTTTAAAAAATTAAATCTTTATTGTTCAGATTATTACAGTTGTTCCTCTTTTTTCCCCCCATAGCTACCTTCCACCCGGTTCTCACCCCACTCTCTGCCTTTATCCCCGCCCCCACCATCCTCATGCATAGATGCATGATTTTTGTCCAGTCTCTTCCCGCACCCCCCCACCTCTCCCCCCCCCCCCGAGAATAGTCAGTCCACTCCCTTTCTATGCTCCTGATTCTATTATATTCACCAGTTTATTCTGTTCATCAGATTATTTATTCACTTGATTTTTAGATTCATTTGTTGGTAGATGTGTATTTGTTGTTCATAATTTGTATCTCTACCTTTTTCTTCTTCTTCCTCTTCTTAAAGGATACCTTTCAGCATTTCATATAATACTGGTTTGGTGGTGATGAGCTCCTTTAGCTTTTTCTTATCTGTGAAGCTCTTAATCTGACCTTCAATTCTGAATGATAGCTTTGCTGGATAAAGTAATCTTGGTTGTAGGTTCTTGGTATTCATCACTTTGAATATTTCTTGCCACTCTCTTCTGGCCTGCATAGTTTCTGTTGAGAAATCACTGACAGTTGTATGGGTACTCCCTTGTAGGTAACTGACTTTTTTTCTCTTGCTGCTTTTAAGATTCTCTCTTTGTCTTTTGCTCTTGGCTTTTTAATTATGATGTGTCTTGGTGTGGTCCTCTTTGGATTCCTTTTGTTTGGGGTTCTCTGTGTTTCCTGGACTTGTAAGTCTATTTCTTTCACCAGGTAGGGGAAGTTTTCTGTCATTATTTCTTCAAATAGGTTTTCAATATCTTGCTCTCTCTCTTCTTCTGGCACCCCCATAATTTGGATGTTGGTACGCTTGAAGTTATCCCAGAGGATCCTTACACTATCTTCATATTTTTGGATTCTTTTTGCTTTTTGTTTTACCAGTTGGGTGTTTTTTGCTTCTTCGCATTTCAAATCTTTGACTTGATTCTTGCAATCCTCTAGTCTGCTGTTGGAACTCTGTATAATATTTTTTATTTCAGTCAGTGTATGCTTAATTTCTAGTTGGTCCTTTTTCATATCCTCGAGGGTCTCACTAGATTTCTTGAGGGTCTCACTAAATCTGTTGGCGGTTTCTAGAAAATTCTTGAAAAACCTTATAACCATGATTTTGAACTCTATATCCAGTAGTTTGCTTTCCTCCATTTTTGTCATTTGTGACCTGTTTCTTTGTCTCTGTATTTTGCCTGCTTCCCTGTGTTGATAGAGTGGCTTTGTGTGCTAGATGTCCTATAGGGCCCAGTGGCTCAGCCGCCCCAATTATCTGAGGTGGACACTTTTGGTGCACCCCGTTGTGGGCTTTGTGCACAGTCTTGTTGTAGCTATGCCTTGATTGTTGTAGGTATCACTGGGAGGAATTGACCTCCAGGCCACTTGGCAGTGAGAATCAGCTGTGTCTATGGTGGGAGAACTTCTGTGCTGGAGACACCCTTCTGGGGCAAGACTTGCTTCAGTGGGGCTTTGGTGCTCACTGAGTCTGCCCCCTGAGTGTGTCCCTTATGGACCTGAGGAGTTGTAATCTGGATGGTCCCACTCTGACCACTGGGTACTCTGGCTCTTGGATCTCTAAGGAGGTGCTAATTTAGCCTCTTCCTGAGGCTACCCAGCAGGAGCTATGGAGAGATCTGCAGATTCCTCTTCTTTGTTTGGGGTTTGGAGGTACCCAGATGAGGCCCAGCTGTGAAACCATGCAAGCTGTTGTGGGGCCTTGGGCCTTCTTTTGGAAGTTCTGGGTCTCTCTGACCCAGCTGCAGTTTGTTAGGTAATTTTAGATTGCAAAGGGCCAGGCCTTTCATATGCAAAAGCCTCTGTGCACAGCTTGGTTGGGGCGGGGTCTCAGGGAATCAACAGGGCAGAGCAAACAGCTATGGCTGATCCTCAGTCCTACTCTAAGAGGCCCCTTGTCTCAGTGTCCCAGTAATCGCTGCAAGCACCTCTGAGAGAAAGCCTCCCTGGAGTTCTGCCCAATGCCAGACAGTCCAGTTTCTCCCTGTACGAGTCTTGGTCCCCAGAGAGTCGCCCAGAACTGGAGTCCAGAGCGGTCGGGAGCTTGAGACTCCCTCCTGATTGAAAAAGACAACCATGTCCTCAGTTGCCAGCCCTTTCCATGTGCACCTCCGTACCTCTGCACTTTACTTCTGCACCTCCTCTGAGTCTCAGTGTGCTTTTCTCTTTCCTTCTAGTTGTAGAATTTCCACTCAACCAGCCTTCCTGTGGTTCTGGATGATGTCCGTTTTGTCGTTTAGTTGTATTTTTGAAGTGGTTGTGTGAGGCAGCAATTTCCGGTGTTTACCTATGCCGCCATCTTGGTTTCTCGTCTTTTCCTTTTAACCACTGGTCTTGGAGCACTGCCAGCACTACCCAATGCTGCTTGGGATGCATCTAGCACTCTAGCTACTCTCTCTTTACCAGGTCATTATGTGGCCTTCTAATCCCCATACCACTTACCTGCTGTTTCTCTTGCTATGTCTCCATGGTTGGAGTTAAAGGAATGAAGGGAGAAACAAAACTAACATTTCTGAGATAACAGACACTATATCAGTAATCTATATATATCAAACTCTAATATGCAAATAGACCAAACAGTGGATCACCGGAACAACCAAACAACCAGTCGTTATGACGTGTGCTGATCAGCAGGGGGTGCGCGTGGAACATGGCAGGCGTTGGCAGCAGGCGGCAGAGTGTGGAACATGGCGGGCGTCAGCCACGGTGGGATGGTGGAGCAGGTGAGCAGGGGCACCAGACCAAGGTGGGGCACCTGTCACTGTCATCAGGGCAAGTCTCTGGTGGTTACTGAAAATTCATTGCTCCCACGTGCCATGGTCCTGCCCACCACTCACACTCGCTGCCAGCTCCCAGTGCTGTCCCCGATTGCTGGGCATCGTCACTGTCACCGAGTGTGAATGGCAGCTGCCAGCCCTGATCGTCCCTCAGGGCTTCTCCACTGCCCCCTGCTCCTGAGGGGCGATTGGGGCCGGAGCCACCTCTTATACCCGCTGCCAGCAACAGCCCCACTCACACCTGAAGCCGGCACGGGAGCCACTGCTCGTACCCAATGCCAGTGCCCGGCATTGGGTGCTGCCATCCCTGATCACCCCTGAGGGCTTCTCCACCTCCCCCTGCTCCTGAGAGGTGATCAGTGCAGCAGGTGCCACCAACACTCACTGCTGGCGCTGGTCCCAATCCCTCTGTGCTGTCAGTGCATGGGAGCTGCGGAGGCGGGAGCAGGGGCCACGGTGGGAGGGGCCGGGCAGGGGTGAGGAGGATGGGCCGAGACCTGCCCCTGTGCCCACCACAGGCTCATGGCCCACAGTTCCTTTCAGGGTGCATAAATTTGTGCACTGGACCTCTAGTTTTATGTAATCATGACATTGAATTGCCATAAAACTCTGAGAGATTAATTTTATCAATTATTTTCTTCATTATCCAGCTTTGGCAGTTAATAACATAGATGTGCCCAGTCTGGTTTCAGCTATACTCCCACCCAACACCACTGGATTGTTTTCAGGTAAATCCCAGGTAATATTTCACTGAACCATTTTACTTTTACATACTTTCTTACATACCTATAAAAGATAAGGACTTTTTAAACACACCACAGTATCATTATAACACTAAAAAAAACCCCTAGCAGTAATACCTTAATGTTATGAAATGTCTAGTGTTCAAATTTACCTGGTTGACTCATCTTTAAAAAGTACATTTGGTTTATTCAATTCAGAATTCAAACAAGGCATATTTGATAAGTGAGCTGTGAGCCATTTTACATAGAGAATAACTAAGGATCAGAGAAGATCATCATTGTTTTAAAAAACAATTCTCCATTGAATCAGACTGGATAGCAGATGTTGGGGATACAAAGATTAGGAAGACACTCAAGGAACTCAGTCTTGTACTCCTGTAATGCTATGTGAATATATCTATCACAGGACCTATCACATTATGTTATTAGTATGTAGTTAGGTATCTGTCTTCCCAGATAAATGGCAAATTCCTGAAAGTCAGGGGCCATTTCATGGTCAAGATTGTAATCCTAATACCTAGCATAGTCCCTGGTATTTGAGAGGTATTTAACAACAATAGGGAAAGGAGTAATTTTGTCTGGCTAGGCAATGGAAACCAGTGAAGAGTTTCAAGCAGTGCAGTGGCATGGTCTGATTTGCACTATAGACAGGTTAACTCAGGTTGTAGGCATGACAGACTGGAGGCAGAGGAGACTATTGTGGAAAGAATGACTATGTTATAGAAGATGAGAAAGCCAGACCAGGGCAATGGCTGTGCGTATGGAGAGAAGACAGATTGGAGAGCTACTGAGGATGTAAATTTGGCAAGATTTGGCAATTTCTTAGATGTAGAGAATGAGAGAGAGTAAAGTGTTTCAGGTTTCTCGCTTGAGTTATGGTGGTGCCACCAATAGATTCAGAGTAAAGAGGAGAAGCAAGTTTGGGATGGAGAAGATGAGTTCCATTTTGGACATGCTAGGTTGTGTGTGTGTGGTCTTCAGGAGGTACTATCCATCAGGATTTTTGAGACCAGAGCTCAGGGAAGTGGTCATCAGTGAATATATGGGAGTCACAACATGTAGTTGGAACTTGAAAACCTGCCAGTAGATGCCATCACTCTGGAAAAGGACATGAAGTGAAATAGGGAGTGGATTAAGGAGGGAACCTTGCCACTTACTAAGGGGTTGGAGAATGAGAAGCCCATGAGAAAAAATGGAAAAGGAAGAGCTCGAAGATTGGAAGAAAATCAGGAGAGTGTGGTGCCACAGGCTGAGGCAGTGTGGAGAATGCTGTGGAGGAATGTGATTGAAGGTAGGACTAATTGGAGTGGAATAAAGTGGGACTTGGGCTGTGGAGGTAGGGACTGCCTACCAAGGTCTTTAGTAAGTAAAATTGGCAGACATTGAAAATGGTAGCCAACACTCATTGAGCGTTTATTATGTGCCAGGCACTATTTTCTCAGTGCTTTCATGAATTATCTTATGTAAATTCTCAAAACCAACCTAGAGCAGTGGTCGGCAAACTGTGGCTCGCGAGCCACATGCGGCTCTTTGGCCCCTTGAGTGTGGCTCTTCCACAAAATACCGACTTCTGCGCATGGGCCATGAAGTTTCAATTGCACTGTACATGCGCACCCGCATGTGGTATTTTGTGGAAGAGCCATACCCAAGGGGCCAAAGAGCTGCATGTGGCTCGCGATCCGCAGTTTGCCGACCACTGACCTAGAGGATAGATAAATATTATTATCACCATTTTATGGATGAGGAAGCTCAGATACAAAAGAGGAAAAGCAATTTGCTGAGAATCACAAAGCTAGATTCAAGTGTCAGAGCCGAGATTCAATCCCAGTTGGTTGGCTCTAACCCATTGTAACCTGTTTCAATGAATGCCGCTCTTATTGTTTTTCCTTGATTAGAGGTGGGGAGTAAGGCGGGGTCAGGATTAGGTTCAATTGTGAGTTTTCATACATCCAAAATAACAGTGGATTAAACAGGATAGAAAATTATTTCTCTTTCATGTTAAACTCTGAAGAGCTTAAGATGTCCTATCATCTCCACAGTGTGACACTTGTCCTTGTGGTACAAGATAGAGCTCCAGCCATCACATATGTGCTCCAAGCAGCAAAATGACAGGTGGAGGGAAGAGGAGAACAGACATTGGGGGCAACTAATAGTCTCTGCTATAAGAGAAATTCTAGGACTGTGCTATGGGTGATTGCCTGAAGGATGAGGTCACCACTAATTGAGGTAGAGAATACATGAAATCTATTAGACCTTTGTTTGTTTATCCAGCATCTTTCCTTTTGCATGGTAACAAACCCTCTGTTTTTTGGGGAGTGCGGCTTCTCTCCTGTCCAGCCATGTAGTTCTAATGGGGGCTTTCAATTATAGTACCCCATCTCCCTAACCACAGTGGATTTCTTTGGTTGATATGTGGACATGTGATCTAAATCAGAGCAATCAAAATCCTTCTTTTCAATTTTTTTTCTAACTTAACTGGGAGGAATATTGTGTCCCACTTTTGTTGCACAATTGGGAGATGTGTGGCCTGGAACTGCTTCCTTCCACAGGAGAAAGCTTATTTGAGATAATGCAGTCACTATGCAGGATGAGCAGTATATTCCTATTGGTGTTCAAGTCTCTGGCCTTACTTGCTCTTGAGGCCCAACTATATCCTTGCCCTTCCTATGTTATGTGAGACTTCCAATAAATTTCCTCTTTTGCTCAAATTAAAGTTGTATTTCTGTTATTTGCAATAAATAAAGTCCTGATTAAAGCTGTGTTCTAAAAGTTAATTCTAGAATCAAAGTAGATAAGTTTAGTGTCTGAATGTGTGTGTGTTTGGTGGGTGGTAATAGTAAATACCAAGCCAAAGCAGGGATACAATATATGAGACTTTTAATAGTCTACATGAGAAACTGAAAGTCTGAACTAAGGCAATGTAAGTAGGTATTGTAACTCTTGGCTAGGCTTGCCATGTGTCTTTTAGACCTTGAATCAGTTGCCCATATCTATAGGCTGGTCATCTTTACTTGGATGGAATGCAACTGGTCACTAGTCATTATGAGCATATTTTCATTTATGACCTTGGGCATGGTTTATAATAGCTGCTTAAAAACTCCTGTCTGCTGCCCAGCTGGCGTGGCTCAGTGGTTGAGCGTTGACCTATGAGCCAGGAGGTAATGGTTCGATTCCTGGTCAGGGCATATGCCTAGGTTGCAGGTTCAATCCCTGGTGTGGGGTGTGCAGGAAGAAGCCGATCGATCTATGTTTCTCTCTCACCATTGGTGTTTCTATCTCTCTGGCCCTCTCCCTTCCTCTCTGAAATCAATAAAAATATATATTAAAAAAAAACACAAAAAACTCCTGTCTGCTAATTCCAAAATCTAGGTTATTGTGTGGCCAGTCTTCATTGATTGTGTTTTTTCTTTTGTATGGGTGACATTTTTTGTTGTTGTTTCTGATATGTCCAATCATTCTGATTTGTCTCATGGACATTATAGAGGACATGTTATAAAGATTCTGAATTCTATTATGTCCCTCTGAAAATTATGGATTTTTTTGTTTGTTTTGAATTCTTGACAGAATTCAAATTCCATATTCAGTCTGCCCTGTGGTAAGCAGCAGCTGAACTTTCTGTTCAGTTCTTTCAGTTTTATATGGGCTGCCTGGGGACTGGTCTCTGCATGTATAGTACAGAGGTTGGCCAGAGATTTGGACAGTTTATACACAGAATTTAGGGTTCCCCCTGTCAGGATCTCTCCATTCCAGGATTTTCCCTCTACATGTTTCAGCAGCTGAAACCCTGAAATCTGTTCTTTGGTAAAGATTCAGTTTTACCCACCCATCACATCATTGATTGGGGCTTGCCTTAAAAATGGGACTCTCACCTAGATCTAATTCTGTTTTTTCATGTAGGTTCTCTTCCAGTTTCTGCCTGCTTCGGGTTGTTTGTTAATACTTTCAGGTAGTTTTTTAAAAGTATTTTTTTACAGAATATATTGTTGCTATATTTGAAGGAAAGTCAGTTTGATAGAAGCTACTTGGTCATTTACTGGAATCCAGAACCTGTCTATTCCCTATTATGTAACCTGTGGCCATTGTAGCAAGAATGTTCTAGTAAGGGTAGTAAGAAAATTTACCCAGCATCTGGACATCAGCTCCCGATGATGTGGCTTGAGGAAGGCAGATTTTATAAACAGATAAGTTAAATGTACTGTAGTTTTAGGATGACAATTTTGTGGATATGAGAAGCTTAATAATCCCCCACTTGGGCTTTCCCATGAGCTGATATAACTTCACTCTGGGACAGGCAGAATTTTGCTGCCACCAACCTGAGTGCCTCTTCTCATGAGGAGCTTCAGTGTAATATCCCTCATCTTGTCATCTCTTGGTCACCTCTGCTTTTTTTTTAAGAAAAGACATTATTTGTGTTTACTACAGCAAACTGTAATTTCTATACAATTTATAGATTAGAATGACAGGCCAAGACCCCTACCAGTCTTCTTCCTGACCTAGTATCTGGGATGGACAGGACTGGATAAATTGAAAAGCTTTTTAGCAGGTTGAATTGTCAGGGATTAGTGACACATATGGGAGAGGCGGATTAAAGAGAGGGTAGAGTTAAGGATGACTTCCAAGTTTCTGTCTCGGGCATCTGGAAGGATGATCAGTACAAGATAGAGAACATAAGAAAGAGCAAGTTTAAGGGAGAACATGAATTCAGCTGTGGCCATGTTTGGGTACTTGTGGGACAGCCAGTCAGTTCATATGAATCTGAATGACTGGAGAAATCTTGGCTGGAGATCTATACCAAGGAATCACCGTAGACAAGTGATAGATGAGGTGTAGATGATATAACCAGATAGCATGTCAGCAAAAGTTTGCTGTCACCAATATAATGCCAACAGGAGTCCCCAGTATGGGATATAGTAAAAGTAGAAAATTCATTCAGGTAAACAGTTTGCAAATGGGGGAAAACAAAAGTGCTCTCCCCTGAGATAAAGGGGAGGCCCCCTTATATAGAGAAGTGCCCACCATGGTCCCTGATTGGTACATTTTTATGCAAATGATAAATCCAAATTTGCAGTTTGATTGGTTCAAATAGTACTGTCCTTATTGGTCAGAATTGTGTGTCCTGGTTGGTTCTGGATCTACTCTTATTGGTCAGTAAAGACACAAATGAGGATATAGTCATGCATTTCTCTACTGGACAAGGCAGATCTCAGCCTATTGGCAAAATACAATTTCAGGAACTCCTTATAAGGGTTGGCTCAACTGGAAGTCAGTGCAGGAGGTTTGGCCACTGGTCTGTGGCTTTCCCCTGATATGCAGTGTGTGTGAGAGGCCTCTGTCAGCAATGGCTGTTAGACTCTAGTTATGAATTTGTGCCCAGTTAACCATGAGGAGTCCTTCTTAGCAGATATATTCCTTCTCGAAGTTCAAAGTGTACAGAGTAAGAATAGAACTGATAACAAAGCCCAGTAGTTAAGGGGAGAGCATAATAAATGAGTCACTTAGAATATTGAGAAACAGCCAGAAAAGTGAAAGACAAACCAGGAAAGTTGGTATACAGAAGCCACCAAAGGAGAGTTTCAGCAAGGAATTGGTTAATAGGGTCCAATTCAGCAGAAAAAACAAGCAAAGTAAGCATTGAAAAGCATGCATTGGATTTAACAACTAAGAGGTTTTTACCTCAGAGATTGTAATTTCAGTGGAATAGCAAAGAGTGTTGCCAGATTCAGTGGTTTGATATGTACGTGGTGTGATAGACTTTAATATGTGGCTCCTATTAACCATTCCTCCCAGTAATCATGTCTTATGTAGCCCCCATTCTTGAATATGGTGGGCCCTGTAAATAAGTTTAACTTATAGAATGCAGGGAAGTGAAGTCAAGTTACCTTGCAACTTTTGCCTTTTTTTTTTTTTTTTTGGAGTCCTGAGCAATCATGTAAAAAAAATCTGATCACCCTGCTAGAGAGACCACATGGAGAGATCATGAGATGACATGGAAAGAGAGAGCAGCCTAGCTACACCCACTGTTCTAGACATCCCCACTAAGGTCCCAGACATGAAGGAAACCATCTTTGACCCTCCAGATCAGCCTAGAGCAGTGGTCGGCAAACTCATTAGTCAACAGAGCCAAATATCAACAGTACAACGATTGAAATTTCTTTTGAGAGCCAAATTTTTTAAACTTAAACTATATAGGTAGGTACATTGTTATTAACTTAATTAGGGTACTCCTAAGGCTTAGGAAGAGCCACACTCAAGGGGCCAAAGAGCTGCACGTGGCTCACGAGCCGCAGTTTGGCAACCACGGGCCTAGAGTGACTACTAGTAGATGCCACATGGGACAAAAGAATTTTCCAGAGAGCCTTGCCCACATTTTTCACCAATGCAGTCATGAATATAATAAAATGATTATTGTTGTCAGCCCCAAGTTTTGGGCTAGTTTATTGCATAGCAATAATAACTGGAACATTGGACATTGAAGTAATAGAGACTGTAAATGTATGTTACACTTCCAATAAACTTGGAAAGGGAAAGATCAGATGGCAGCTGGAAGGTCTCATAAGATTGAAGGAGGGTTTCTTTAAAGATGGTAGAGACTTGAGAATGTTTATATGCTAATGAGGAAGAGCTATGAGAAAGAAGGTTGAAGATGCAGAAGAAAGAGGAGATGGCTTGCCCAGCTGGCATGGCTCAGTGGTTGAGTGAACCTATGAATCAGGAGGTCAGGGTTCGATTCCCAGTTAGGGCACATGCCTGGGTTGTGGGCTCAATCCCCAGTTGGGGGCATGCAGGAGGCAGCTGACCAATGGTTTTCTGTCATCATTGATGTTTTTATCTCTCTCTCCCTCTCCCTTTCTGAAATCAATAAAAATTTATTAAAAAAGAAGGAAGGGAGAGAGGGAGATGGCTGATGTGTGAAGTCTCTGAGAAGGAAAGGGATGAGATCTAGAACTTCAGTGGAGGGTCTGATCATGGACACAAGGGTACTGGGATACTTCAACCTCTAAAGTTTCATCCCTCCCTGGATCTTTAAAAATGCCAGGCTTTCCCATGTACTGGGCTTACGGGAATATATGAAGGTTAGTTGGACACTAATGGATCTCCCAAGAATTGGCTGAGGCACTTAACCTGTCTTATTCACTTAACCCAGACCAGAAAGCAACAGGAATTCACAACCATAGTTCTATTTTTCCTCCGTTAACTAGGAACTGATCCTGTCTACTGAGAATGTTGGGAGCTGGAATAGGTATCATGTTTGAAAATAGTGATGAATATTTGGAAGAGACGTGAGAAATGAAAGCAGGAATTGAGTTTTGTAGGAGGATTTCCAGGCAGTATTATAGGTTGAAAACCACAGAAATTGGATGGCACTAATTATCATACCAATGGTATATTCTTTATTAAGGCTTAGAAGCCATGGCATAAGATAGAGAAGACAATCTTTGTGTTAGATAAGACAAGAGTTTGGGCAGTTCTTATTAAATTCTGTTATTGCTAAATGTTAAAATATAGCAACCAGATGCAGCTTGCTATATTTGCCTTGTTTGTCTCAGATGTAAATGTGTCAGCTATGGGAAACTCAAATTCAATTGCTAAAACCTCCCTTAAGGGAGACAGAGCTCTGGATGTGAATTCCCAAACTAGTTCAAGTAAATAAAACTATGTAACAATAACCACTTCTCATTCTTGAATAGAAGGCTCCAAGCAGTGGCTCCCTTGATTTTGGTAACTAATCTGGCAAACTCATATGGGACTCTCCTAAAAGGGACTTTCTGCCTGGCATGGACCCTTGGTGAAACCGTCAGTGGCAGCAACTTCCTTGTGGGCTTGCTTGTCTGCTTCTCCACTAGAGGGAGGATCTGTTCTATAGGAAACTCCAGGTTGGTATTGACCACTGGAATGGCTGCTTGGCCCACTTGACAGAAGTGTGATGGCCACCTGAGCGTGTTTTATTGAGCACTTCAGAAAGGAGATGAGTCAGGCTCTGTAGTCACTTTAATTAGGTTGATCAGGCAGGAAGTGTCTTTGGGAAGCTAGATTCAGGGCCTGACCTAGGTTTAATGCTGGCGGGTTGAGGAACACCTATAGGGCAACCCAAGACATCCTCAGGTGACAATCTCTGCATGTACAGTGCGATTGAAACTTCATGGCCCATGCGCAGAAGTCGGTATTTTGTGGAAGAGCCACACTCAAGGGGCCAAAGAGCCGCATGTGGTTCACGAGCCGCAGTTTGCCGACCACTGTCTTAGGGGAAAGGCTTTGAGAGATTCTCTTAGTAAGTTTGGTTACACTGAGACAGGCTGAGCCTCTCTGAAATGGATGGACTTAGTCATCCCATTCCCTTTTCCTCTGACCTCACCCGACTGGTTTCTCTCAGTGGAGCACCTTGTGGGCAATTAGGGGTGCCTCCCTAACATCCCACTTCTGTTCTGTCCCTGCAGCCTTCACCTGACACTCTGCCCTTAGTTGGAGTGCTCTCCTATTTCCGATTAGCCTTCCAGCCAGCCCCTTTTAGTGGGCCAGATTTTCAAATCTTCTTATCCCATTGGCGCTACAGATCATCTTGTTGCCTCAAGCTGTCTTGTCTGTCTGGCAGTCACTTGATTCTTTCCATTTCTTCTAGCTTCCCAGTTTCTGACCTTGGACAGGGAACTCCCCTTTGTCTCACAGGTCATTTCTGTTTTTGTTCCCAGTCCTACATCCCTGCGGTGATTCACCCCCTTTAAATTTTACATGGCAATACAATTTCTGTAGTTTAGCTATGAGTGAGCTTTCCACCTATGGTTCAGTGACCTCTGGCCAGTGGTTGTCTCTCCAGGTTCTGTTTGGACTGATTATTCCAGGGATGAATCTGCAGTGTTCAACTCTGGCCAGGCATAACTGACCAGCAGTGCTTTCATTTTACAATGAGAAAATTAGGCAATTGATTACTGGAACTGTATCTGTTATTTGTTGAGTCTTCATCTCAACCTGGCCATGGAATTTTGTTAACTTTAAACTGGTTTTCAATTTGGCCTAGAGCTGGCAAATTAAATCTGAAAGTGTTCTATGTTTGGTTATGAGTGAGATATGTTGTTTGGTGATAATATTTGTTTTAAATGATTTAACTATAGCAGCCAAAGTTCAGTTCCCAGTCAGAGCTTGCCCTATTGATACCAAAAAATGTGGATGTTGTTTGCGTATGAGTTCTTGTCTTGCAAAAATTGAAAACTGAAGCTGTGGACAAAAACAATGAATGGGAGCAAAGTTTATTGGGAGAAGCTAGTCCTAGAAAAGGTGTAGCTGGGGTTCCAAGAGCAGGCCAATGTCTGGATCTTCCTTTCCATGTTACAGTCAGGAGTGGTTTAGTATCCAAGCTAATTAAAGTCTAATAGTCTATGTGTGGAGGCCCACATGGCCATAAACCATATGGACGCAGGGATGTGCTCCCACATCACAGAAATGAATGTCAGGAACCCCTTGAATGTCAGGGAGAAGAGAGAGAGCGAGAGGAAGTGTGCGCCTTTTATTTAGGGGGTAGGTAGTCTTGCTCACTCCTAATTGGTCTTTTCAAAGAATTCTGCCTTAGCAATATCCTTTGGATTGGTTTATATGCCTTACTGCCTTGTGATTGGTTATCTGCATGCTGCCTGTCTTAGCAATATCCATACATTTTAAAGTTCATCCCTCTCTTGTGAGTGCCCTTCCTTCCCCATCCAGTTGGGGTGCCTTAGTAACGTCACCTAGTTGGGTTCTGGGTTCAACTTCCTTTCCCATGGCCCCACCCCTATCTACCTAGCTTCCTTCTGTCTCCTTACCATGACTTGTTTGCTGCAGCTACCCTGAAGGGGAAGAAGCCCTCTCCTTTTTGCAAGTTTGCCCCCATTTGAGTATCAAGCACGGGTAAAATGGCATCTGAGGCTTCTTCCGCTTCTCCATATTCTTTGTCTCCTGGTAGCAGCCCTATTGTGCTCAGGCTCTGTCCCAGTGCCATCCTCCTCTAGGAAAATCTGCCACCTTAAATTCAGGCTTTCTGAAGCCACTCTTCTTGCCTTCTGAGCTTTTCAACTTTATGTGCACACCCACTTTCCATTTTCTGTTGTGTGTGTGTTTGTCAGGTCTCATGGAGACAATGTGTTATTGTCATAATTAGCTGGTTTATTAATATTAATAACAGGAAGAGAGCAAAGGGGAAGTCAGACACTGTAAGCATGGTTACCTGGGAACCATAAGCCTGTTTGTTTCACGGGGAAGCCACAGCTTCACACCCCAGGGAATCACAGCATTGTTCCTCCAAGGGGATTAACACCCCTCCCAACCCCCCTCTAGTACTGGTTTGTCTGGGGAGCAGGGGGAGATGAGGACATGTGCAGTAAAGTCAGGGTGTCCCAGGTGCCTGTCAGTCGCCTAAGGAACAATGGATTGGCTAGGGCAGTGGTCGGCAAACTGTGGCTCGAGAGCTACATGCGGCTCTTTGACCCCTTGAATGTGGCTCTTCCACAAAATACCGACTTCTGCGCATGGGCCACGAAGTTTCAATTGCACTGTACATGCGCACCCGCACGTGGTATTTTGTGGAAGAACCACACTCAAGGGGCCAAAGAGCCGCATGTGGCTCGCGAGCCGCAGTTTGCCGACCATTGGGCTAGGGGGTTCACTTCATCGAAGCATGCAAAATATTGGAAAGAAAATCCCAGACAAAGAGTTCCCTCTCTCTTGTTCTCCCTCTTGCTCGCTTGTTCTCTTTGGTTCTCTCTTGCTCTGTGACCCACACTCACCCGTGTGTTCACCTGTTCTATCTCCATAGCCATGTGGCCAGCCTTAAACAGCTACATGGCCCATGGCCATGTGGAACCCACATGCAAGGGACTGCAGCTGGGAACAGAAGCTAAGTTATCTGCATGCTGTACTATACTATACTTTAATATAGAGTAGAAACTGTGGGCAGTGGCCTTAATTCTGGGCCTGCTGAAAACAAGATTGGACTTTTTCCATGGCGAGATGGACATGGATGGGATCTTGAAGGGAACCCCTTAATTTTATGTCATCAATAAAGCTTTCCACAAAGCCCCATCCTCTCATTGGACCCTCAGAAAATTCTTATCCTTGCAGCACCCCAAAAGCTCCCCTGCATGGATAACAAATGGAATGCATTCTATGATTGATTATATATTTTACATGGCATTTAAAACTTCTTGCAGCATATAAAACTTTGGTCATCTGAACAAAATCTTAAATTAGTAAGTAGGCGAACCCAAATGCTTTTCAGAATCACATGATTTGAGCTGGTTGAGTTTGGTTTAATTAAATAGACATATCTTGAAAATAATCAGCATTAAATAATACTTTTATTCTACCTGAGTTTAATTGTTAAATGAGTTCATGCTATCTTTGTTACAAAATTTGTCAGCAAGAAAAATAACTTGGTATGCTAAAATTTTCATAAGTAATCTAAACTTGTTAGGAGCAAGTGAATTAAGTAAATGTAAGTGGGATGAAAAGTTTCTTTTAGGTTAACTCCAGCAATAATTGTATTTAAGAGGTTTTATAAATTTCTTTGGTAACTTGAAACTTTAAAGATTTGTTATCTAGCCATAGCCAGTATTGCTCAGTGGATAGAGCATTGGTCTGTGGACTGAAGGTTCCCAGGCTCTGTTCTGGCCAAGGGCACATGCCGGGATTGTGGGCTCAATCCCCAATGGGGGTCATATGGGAGGTAGCCAGCCAATCAATGATTCTCTCATCATTAATGTTTCTATTTCTCTCTCCCTCTCCCTCCTCTAAAATCAATAAAAATATATTTTAGAAAATAAATTTTAAAAATAAAGATTTGCTAGCTAAATGAAATAATGGATATTCATCGAGTATCTAGACCAGCTGTGGGCAAACTACGGCCCGCGGGCCGAATCCGGCCCATTTGAAATGAATAAAACTAAAAAAAAAAAAAATGACCGTACCCTTTTATGTAATAATGTTTACTTTGAATTTATATTAGTTCACACAAACACTCCATCCATGCTTTTGTTCCGGCCCTCCGGTCCAGTTTAAGAAACCATTGTGGCCCTCGAGTCAAAAAGTTTGCCCACCCCTGATCTAGACCATTTCCAAATAAGATAAAATAATGAAGTATTAATTACTGGACATAAGTTTACCTACTTTCTGTGTATTAGAAACTAGAGATATTTGAGTCCATTAGTAAACATGTCTTGTACCACCACGTTAAAAATTGTGTTATGTGGAAATATATTTTTAGAAATTATTCAATGTGTTTGGAAGGTATCAAGCTAAAGAATACTAACTGCTTACCTTTTAGTTGTCACTAGAAATTAAGGTTCCTAAGAGTTAAGATTTCTAATTAAGAGAAAACCAAAATGGTGGCATAGCCTGTACTTGCTGTCTCCCACAACCACATCAAAATTTACAACTAAAATACACAACAACTACCATCCAGAACCGCAAGAAATCTGGCTGAATGGAAGTACTACAACTAGAGAGGTAAAGAAGAAAGCACACTGAGACTAGTAGGAGGTGCAGAGGTGTGGAATGGGCTGGTCTGGCACCCAGATGTGCTGCTTTTTTAATTGGGAGGGAGATCGCCTCTGCAGAGGCTGCCCGGAGGAGCTAGGGATCCCAGCCCCACACCAAACCCCAGACCAGGGTCGCAAAGCTGGGGAAAGAATTCCCTATGGGCAATATGAACTACAGACTGTAAAAACCAGTGTGGATTGGGGCTGAGTGACACACAGGCTGCTAGAGACCCACCTGCTCCTCTTAAAAGGCCAGCACCTTGAACTGATTTAGGACTACCTGCACTCCTCGGCAGGAAGTAATTTTAGAAGAGACTTTTGGCCCTTATCCTTTAATATTAAGAAGGATCAAATCTCCCACGGAGGAATGAGACAGGTTGTCCCTCTCTTAAATGGATGGGAATGTTCTTCAATTATTTTTTAAATATATTTTTATTGATTTCAGAGAGGAAGGGAGAGGTAGAGAGAAAAAAACATCAATGATGAGAGGGAATCATTGATGGGTTGCCCCTTGCACGCCCCCTACTGAGGATCGAGCCCACAACTGGGGCATGTGCCCTCAACTGGAATCTAACCTGGGACCCTTCAGTCCACAGGCTGACGCTCTATCCACTGAGCAAAACCAGCCAGGGCTTCAGTTATTTTTTTTAAGCCTCTCCTAGATATGTTTAAAGTTTCTCTTCAGACACTCCCCAAAGAGCTCCACTCTGCATTTCTGCTGGTTGGTATCAGCCCACCACAGGAACCTGGAAAGCAAAGAGCTAGACTCTACACTTGCACGGTAGATATCAGCCCATGGCAGGAACCTGGAAAGCCAAGAAATCTCTGCACTTGCATGAAGAACCTAGCCCTGTGTAAGCCAGACACCAGCAGCAGTTCAGAGAGCCATATTCTTCATTAGTGTGTGCTTCCTTGATGCATCAAGCTTCCTCCCTTTCTCTGTTCCCTCTACCTTGTTTTCAGTAAACCTCTTCTTTGAAACTGTTTTGCTTCCTTTCTTGATGCATGTCTTGAAGTGAGGTGGGGCAAGAACCCCTGTCCCAGTGACAACACTTGAAACTTGTTTTGCCTCAATTTAGAGCTGGGTACTAGATTTGATTAGCAAATAGACTTGACTTATTCCAACTGGTTTTTCCATACCTGTCTCATGGCTAATGGAAATTTTAAATGAAAACTTCAGGTCTCTGGTTTTGTCTGTCTGTGTGTGTTTGTCTACCCCCAGAGGAAATTATTAAAATTGTGTTTTTTTTAATAAAAAGAGCTGTGTTTATTTGACTTAAAGAAATTAAGCACTTACATAAATTAAGAAATATACCCCTAGTGAGTTTGGCTCAGTGGATAGAGCGTGGGCCCGTGGACTGAAGGGTCCCAGGTTCAATTCCGGTCAAGGGCACATACCTCAGTTTCAGGCTCAATCCCTGGCTCTGGTCAGGGCTTATGCAGGATGTAGCCAATTAATGTGTCTTTTTCACATCGATGTTCCTCTTTCTGTCTCTCCCCCTCCCTTCCACTCTCTAAAAATCAATGGAAAAATATCCTCAGGTGAGGAGTAACAAAACAAAACAAAAAGAAATATAACAAATGTTTTTTCAGGATCACATGGTCTAGGAAATTAGTTAATGCAAAAACTGATTTAAGTTTCTCAGGTTTTAACTCAGTTAACAAAAATAAGTTCATGACTATCTCTGTTACCTACTTTGGCTTTTTATTTATTTATTATTTATTTATATATAAATATAAATATAAATATAAATATAAATATATATATATATATATATATATATATATATATATACATATACATATACACATACACACACACACACACACACACACACACACACACACACACTAGGGGCCCGGTGCACGAAATTCGTGCACTGGGTGTGTGTGTGGGGGAGTGTCCCTCAGCCCAGCCTGCCGCCTCTCACATACTGGGAGCCCTCAGGCGTTGACCCCTATCACCCTCCAATTGCTGGTTCTGCCCCTTGCCCAGGCCTGATGCCTCAGCCAGAGGCGTAGACCCCCATCACCCTCTGATCACCTGATCGGCCCCTTGCCCAGGCCTGATGCCTCCGCCAGAGGTGTCAGGCTTGGACAGGGGACCCCCCATCTCCCCCCGATCACTGGTTCTGGCCCCCTCCCAGGCCTGAGGCCTCTGGCCCAGGAATCATGCCTGGGCAGGGGACCCCCATCTCCCTCTGATCGCTTGCTCCACCCCCCGCCCAAGCCTGATGCCTCTGACCCAGGCTTCAGGCCTGGGCAAGGGGACCATCATATCCCCCTAATCCCCGGCTCCGCCCCCCGCCCAGGCCTGATGCCTCGGCCAGAGGAGTTGACCCTCATCACCCTCCGATCACCAATCACCGGATCGGCCCCTTGACCAGGCCTGAGGCCTCCGGCAGAGGTGTCAGGCCTTGGCGGGGGATCCCCAGCTCCCCGCGGTTGCAGGCTCCGCCCCTGCCCAGGCCTAACGCCTCTGGCTGAGGCGTCCGGCTCGGGCAGCGGGGACCCGCAGCTGCAGCGGCCCCGCATTCGTGGGCTCCGCTTTAGGCCCAGGCAAGGGACCCCTAGCTCCTGGGACTGCCAGCTTCGACCATGCCCAGCTCCCATCGCTGGCTCACCCCTACTTCCTGCTATCACTGGCCAGGGCGGAAAAGGCACCTGATTCTCTGATCATGGCTGGGGGGCAGGGCAAAGGCGGCCCCAGGGCCGCCTTTGCCCTGCCCCCCAGCTCTTAGCTCCCCCCTGGGTTTCCAATCACTGTCAGTGGCAGGGGGCTTCTTCCTGCTTTCCCTTTCGCCTCCCTGCATTGTGCCTACATATGCAAATTAACCGCCATCTTGTTGGCAGTTAACTGCCAATCTTAGTTGGCAGTTAATTTGCATATAGCTCTGATTAGCCAATGAAAAGGGTATCGTCGTAGGCCAATTACCATTTTTCTCTTTTATTAGTGTAGATATATTATTGGTTTTTTACAGAGAGGAAGGGAGAGGGATAGAGAATTAGAAACATCGATGAGAGAGAAACATCGATCAGCTGCCTCCTGCACACTCCCCACTGGGGATGTGCCCGAAACCAAGGTACATGCCCTTGACCGGAATCGAACCTGGGATCCTTTAGTCCACAGGCCGGCGCGCTCTATCCACTGAGCCAAACTGGTTAGGGCTACTTTGGCTTTTCAATTCAGAAAAACTAAAGATGTTTGGGTCTGCTAATAAAAATGTGTTATGCTATATTAAGGAAATACATGCTTCTAAAATTATAAAATACATTTGCCAATCAAACTATATTTCTAGAAGTTATAAAATGATTCATAAATTTGATTTGGGGTTGTTACTAAAATTAAAGTTTAAGCTTTAACAACTATTTGACTTTCTGTGTTTGTCTGCAAAATCTTTGGTTGTCACTTTGGTTAAGTGAATAACTGGTACTGCTTTCTGAGAACGGAACAATTATTTCAAGGAAAGATCTTGATCAACAGAGGGAAAATATAAGCAGTAATATAACTGGAGCCACTTTAAAATGGAACTGGTGCTGCCATACCAAAGGAACTGCTTTACACATAATGTTAAAAAGAGGGCAAAATAACCTTTGGATTTGGCCTAAGCAAACTCAATATAGAATACTGTTTCTATCTTTGCTGAAACACCCCAATCAAAGCCTATATCTCAATTATAAAGAAGGGGAAAAGAGGAATAGGACTTATGTTGCTGAAGCAGTTTAAATCATGGGGGCAATTTTGGGGTTGGCAAGAGGAACTCAGTAAAATTGGCTCTCCCCAATATAACTTGGTTTTTCCCATTCCTAGGATCTCTCACAGCTATAATCTTACATGTGATTTTTGGCATCCAGTGAGGAAAGGTAACTGAAAACTTAAATAAATATGCTAATCTGATTTTGCCCACACTAAGCTACACTCATTAAGCTAGGAAACTGGGTATATTTAAAAACCTGGAAATCAGGATCCCTGCAAGATCAACTGAACCCAATATGTATAGGTCCTCATTTGGTGTTATTAGCAAACTCATTCTTCTTTTAAACTACAAGATATAGCTTCCTGGATACAAAACTCTTAAGTGAAGCCAGCTGTATCATCCAGTGAGACCAAGGAACCAAATTTACAGTACTGTGAACCTCTGTCTGACCTCAAGATGCTATATCACTTCTGTTTCCAGGAATCTCAGAATCTAGGTCAGGGGTGGGTAACCTTTTTCTGCCAAAGGCCATTTGGATATTTGTAACATTCCTGGGCCATACAAAATTATCAAATAAAAATTATCCTGCTATATTTGGTCAAACATTAACTTGCCCCTAATGCCTTGGCTGTGAACCTCTGTCTGACCTCAAGATGCTATATCACTTCTGTTTTCAGGAATCTCAGAATCTAGGTCAGGGGTGGGTAACCTTTTTCTGCCAAAGGCCATTTGGATATTTGTAACATTCCTGGGCCATACAAAATTATCAAATAAAAATTATCCTGCTACGAGTCAGCATTAAGAAAAGTGTGTATATATTTTATTAGTCAAACCAAGTTTAAAAAATGTCCACACAAAATAAAAGCCCTCTTATAACTTCAAAAAAAAAAATTATCCTGCTATATTTGGTCAAACATTAACTTACCCCTAATGCCTTGGCAGGGCCAGTCCAAATGATTTCACGGGCCTTATCCAAGGGCTGGACATTCCCCACTTCTGAACCAGGGGATCCCAAGACGTTAAGCCAGACAGCCAGATAATTTCACTCCTCTAACTCAAAGATGTATGCTGTCCATGTTCAGCAGGAAGCAGTTACAGAAGTATGCCCCTCATCCTCATTCCCTCAAGAATGAGGACTGAAAAATCTCAGGTGGAATTGTTAGAGAGGACAGGAGCCTTGGCAGTTCTTATTAAATGCTATTCTTGCCAAATGTTAAAATGTACTATTTTGCAGATGCAGTTGTAATCAGATGAGTTTGACCAGAACCCAACTTAAGTTTAGCCAACTGCAAAGAAGAAATCAACATGTAGTTAACCAAATAGTGCATATAAGCAATGGCCGAACCTTCCTATGGGGAAACAACACTTTGGATGTTAATACCCTGTCTCCTTTACTGGTTGCAAGTAAATAAAACCACCTAATGATAACCATGACTCATTCACCCCAAACTGTGAACTCCTTGAATTCAGTGACACTTGAGTGGATTCAGAACTGATATCTTGGGGACGAGGTTTGATGAGAATATTGCTCAGAGAGGTTGAAGTGATTAATTAGAAGATGTAGACTAAATAGGAAGCTGTGCTGGGAGAAAAATGGAAGGATCAAGGAGGTCTTGATAAGGTTGAAGTGTTGGTGCAGTGAGAATAAGAGAGAGAATGGGCTGGAGAGACAGTAGTAGACTAAAGTTTAGTGTTTCAAGGGTAAAGAGTTATAGGTGATCACTAAGTTCAAGGTATGACCATGAAAGAGGGTCATTGGAGATAAGATGATCAAGGGAATAAGAGGCCAGTTGTTGAATGAATAAAAATGTGGAACTTGAAGTCATGTAAAATAATGAAAAAACTTGGGATGGAGAAGAGGAGATTAATTGAGGTGCCATATTCCACAATGAATATGAAGCAGTGAATAAGAGTCAGTAACTGACACAGGAAAAAGGCTGTGATATTTATAACATTCCTGCACCATACAAAGTTATCAAATTTCCCAGGTGTGGCCAACTCCAGCCCATAGACCTCACTGGGACCTGCCCAGGTGTGGCCCATCACTCCCCAAATCCCTCATCAGCACCTGCCCAGGTATGGCCCACCACATCCCATAGCCCTCAGCTACACCTGCCCAGGTGTGACACACCACATCCCATAGCCCTCACCTACACCTACCCAGGTGTTGCCCATCCCATCTCAGAGCCCTCAATGGAACCTGACCAGGTGTGGCCCATCCCATCCCATCCCAGAGCCTTTACTGGAACCTACCCAGGTGTGGCCCTCCCCATCTCAGAACCCTCACTGGCACCTGCCCAGGTGTGGCCAACTTCAGTCCATAGCCCTCACCAACACCTGCTCAGGTGTAGCCCACCACATCCCATCACACTCACTGGCACCTGCCCAGGTGTAGCTCACCACATCCCATACCCCTCACCGGCACTTACCCAGGTGTGGCCCACCCCTATCCCAGAGCCCTTACCTGCACCTGCCCAGGTGTGGACTACCCCCATCCCAGAGCCCTCACCAACACCTATTCAGGTATGGCCCATCTCATCCCAGAGCTCTCACTGGCACCTACAGAAAACAATACTTGTGTTAGATAAGCTTCATTCAAGCATGGGTTATAAGCAAATAATTGGATATAATGAAAATATGAAAAATCTAAATACCTTTGACCTCAAAAGTTTGTAAGTGGAGAAGAACCAAAGGAGGATAGAAAAAAGTGGTTTGTCTTGGCTGGTGTGCCTTGGTTGGAGTGTCATCTCATACACCAAAAGGTTATGGGTCCAAGTGGGGCACATACCTAGTTTGGGGTGCTTAAGAGAGGCAACCAATCAATTTTTCTCCCTCTCTATTTAAAAGAAAGGAAAGGAAGAGAGAAAGAGAGAGAGAGAGAGAGAGAGAGGGAGAGAGAGAGAGAGAGAGAGAGAGAGAGAGAGAGAGAGAAGGAAAGAAAGAAAGAAAAAAAAAGAGGTTTTAATCCTAAATTAGTCTTATGAGGCTAGAAAATCCTTGACACCAAAATATGTCAAGGACATTACAAGAAAGGGAAAATGCAGGGTAATATATCTTATGGACATAGATATAAAAATCCTAAACAAAATATTAGCAAATTGAATGCAGCAATATATCTACACTAATAAAAGAGAAACATGCACATTAACTATCACTCCTCCACTCCGCTACACCCAAAGCCATGCCTACCAACCAATCAGGAGCGAGTATGCAAATTAACCCAACTAAGATGGCGGTAGCTGGTGCGAGCAGGAGGCTTGGGTGACCCCCGGCGATGGAGGAAGCCAAGCTTCCCACCTTCCCTGGCTGGCCCTGGGCTATGCTCAAGGCTACAAAGTTTCCATTATAGAAGATAAATACATCCCACATACTTGCTTCCAGCCAGCTGTGGCCTCCACGCAAGGAGGGGCGCAACCCAGGCTTCCAGCTGGACCTGGGCTCTGCTCAAGGCTACAAAGTTTCAATTATAGAAGATAAATAAATCCCACATATCTGCTTCCAGCCCGCCCTGGCCTCCGCTCAAGGAGGCACTGGAAAAACAAAAGAAAAAGAAAAAAAGGAGAGGCTGGGAGCTTGGGTTGCTGGGGGGCATGGCCAGCCTGAAAACAGCCATCAGACCCTCATCCAGGTTGGCCAGGCACTGCACTGGGGACCCCTACCCTGAAGGGGCTGTGGTCAGCCTGCAAACAGCCATCAGCCCTTCACCCAGGCTGGCTAGGCACCGCAGTGGGACCCCCCCACCCTGATCAGGGACGCCCTTCAGGGCAAACCAGCAGGCCCCCGCCCGTGCACCAGGCCTCTATCCTATATAATAAAAGGGTAATATGCAAATTAACCCTAACAGCAGAAAGACTGGGAATGACTGGTCACTATGACACACACTGACCACCAGGGGCCAGACACTCAATGCAGGAGCTGTTCCCTGGTGGTCAGTGTGCTCCCACAGGGGGAGCTCTGCTCAGCCACAAGCCAGGCTGATGGCTGCCAGCACAGCGGTGGTGGGGAGCGCCTCTCCCACCTCCTCAGCAGCACTAAAGATGTTCGACTGCAGCTTAGGCCTGCTCCCTGCTGGCAAGTGGACATCCCCCAAGGGCTTCCGGGCTGCCAGAGGGATGTCTGACTCCAAGCTTAGGCCCAATCCCCCAGGGAGTGGGCCTAAGCCAGCAGGTGGACATCCCCTGAGGGTTCCCAGACTGTGAAAGGGCACAGGCTGGGCTGAGGGACGCCCCCCTCCCCCCGAGTGCACAAATTTTTGTGCACTGGGCCTCCAGTAATGATTATAATAAACCAGGACCAAATTGGGTTTATTCCAGGTATGCATGGTTGGTTTGTTAGAAAACCAAACAATGTAATTTAATATACTATGCTGCTGTAAAAAAGAAGGAACTCTTACCATTTGCAACAGCATGGATGGAACTGGAGAGCATTATGCTAAGTGAAATAAGCCAGTCAATGAAGGAAAAATACCACATGATCTCACTCATTTCTGGATAATAAAGACCATTATAAACTTATGAACAAAAATAGATACAGAGGCAGAGCTGCCTCAAACAGACTGTCAAACTACAGCAGGAAGGCCGGGGAGGGTGGGAGGGCAGGAGGGGGGTGGGTAAGAGATCAACCAAAGGACTTGTATACATGCATATAAGCATAACCAATGGACATAAGACACTTGGGGTAGGGGAGGCCAGGGGATTGTCAAGGGCGGGGGGAAAAAAAGGAGACATATGTAATACTCTTTGTAATACTTTAAGCAATAAAAAAAAAGAATAAGTAAAAAAAAAAAAAAGAGAGATAATAATAGCCCTAACCAGTTTGGCTCAGTGGATAGAGCGTCGGCCTGCGGACTCAAGGGTCCCAGGTTTGATTCCGGTCAAGGGCATGTACCTTGGTTGTAGGCACATCCCCAGTGGGGGGTGTGCAGGAGGCAGCTGATTGACATTTCTAATTCTCTATCCCTCTCCCTCTCTGTAAAAAATAAATAAAACATATTTTAAAAAAATAATAATTGATAAAAAAATAATAAAAATAAAAAAGACTTGCCCTAACCGGTTTGGCTCAGTGGATAGAGCATCGGCCTACAGACTGAAGGATCCCAGGTTTGATTCCGGTCAAGGGCATGTACCTAGGTTGCGGGCACATCCCCAGTAGGGGGTGTGCAGGAGGCAGCTGATCGATGTTTCTCTCTCAGCGATGTTTCTAACTCTCTATCCCTCTCCCTTCCTCTCTGTAAAAAATCAATAAAATATATTTAAAATAAATAAATAAATAAATAAAAAAGACTCCTTAATTGTGACAAATCGTCTAAAAAAAAGATAATAAGAAAAACATGATTGTCATGATAGACAAAGAAAAATAATTTGGTAAAATTCAACATCCATTGAAAAAATTTTAAACTTTTAGTAAATTAGGAATGGAGGGAAACATCTTTAATATAATAAACTAGAGGCCTGGTGCATGAAATTCATGCACTTGGGGAGGGAGGGTCCCTTAGCCAGACCTGCTCGCTCTCACATTCTGGGAGGCTTCAGGTGATGTCTGACTGATGGCTTAGGCCCACTCCATGCAGGAAGTTGGCCTAAGCCAGCAATCGGACATCCTTAGTGCTGCTACAGAGGCAGGAGCACCACTGGTCTTGCCAGCCGTGAGCCCAGCTCAGGGCTTCTGGCTGAGCAGCATTCCACCTGTGAGAGTGCACTGACCATCAGGGGGCAGCTCCTGTTTTGAGCGTCTGCCCCCTGGTGGTCAGTGCACATCATAGCAACCAGTCATTCCACTGGTCTATTTGCATATTAGACTTTTATTATATAGGATGGTAAACCAAAAACCTGTAGCTGGAGTCATATTTAATGTTGAATTATTGAAAGTGGTTCCCTTGAGTTCAGGAATAAGACAAAGATGCCCCCCTCACCATTTCTTTTACTCTAAGTCCTAGCCCAGCCATGGGCAAACTACGGCCCGCGGGCCGGATCCGGCCCGTTTGAAATGAATAAAACTAAAAAAATAAAAGACCGTACCCTTTTATGTAATGATGTTTACTTTGAATTTATATTAGTTCACACAAACACTCCATCCATGCTTTTGTTCCGGCCCTCCGGTGCAGTTTAAGAACCCATTGTGGCCCTCGAGTCAAAAAGTTTGCCCACCCCTGTCCTAGCCAGTGCAGTAAGGCAAGAAAAAAATGAAATGAGCATGGATTGGAAAAGGATAAATAAAACTTATTATAGTATTTGCAGATGATATATTTGTGTATTTAGAAAATCCCAAAGAAGCTATAGATAAAAATTTACAATTAAGAGAAATTAGCAAAATCAGTATACAAAAATCAATGTCAAAAGCTCAATTATACTTTATATACCATCAGTGAGCATTTAAATGAAATTTAAGTAAATGTTACATTTACAATAATATAAAATCAAATACAGGTTTCCCCCATTATCCAAAAGTAGATAATTCCTACTTCACCTTTCCTAAGCCCAAATGGAATAAAGGGAAGCTATTACCATTATTTTAAAAAATATATATATTTTTATTGATTTCAGAGAAGGTAGAGGGAGAGAGAGATAGAAACATCAATGATAAGAGAGAATTAATGATCACCTGCCTCCTACACCCCCTCTACTGGGGATCGAGCCCAAAACCTGAGCAGGTGCCCTGACCAAGAATCGAACTGTGACCTCCTGGTTCATAGGTTGATGTTCAATCACTGAGCCACACTGGTTAGGCACCATTCATTTCTTTGGGAAAAAAATTGAGCATTTCAAGACACAAAAAAATAATCTACCAAATCATAACAAATATACTTAATTATCTATAATAATAAAAGGGTAATATGCTAATTAGACCGGATGTCTTCCAGACGTCATTCTGGATGTCCCTCATGACGAAGCTGGTGCCAGAGGGAAGCCAGACCAGGTCCCGGGTGCCTGCGGGTGGTCCGGAGGAGGGAAGCCCAGGTCCCAGGTGCTGGAGGGAATCCAGTGCCAGCAGCCAGAGGAAGGAAGGCCTACTCTTGCACGAACTTCCGTGCATTGGGTCTCTAGCATCTGTATAATAAAAGCCCAGTGACCATTACTGCAGAATGACCAGAATGACCCATCGCTATGACATGCACTGACCACCAGGGGGAAGATGCTCAATGCAGGAGCTGCCCCCTCGTGGTCAGTGCACTCCCACAGCAGGAGGGCCACTCTGCCAGAAGCCAGGCTCATGGCTGGCAAACGCAGTGCTTAGGAGCGGTGAGCCAAGCGATAAAGAGCGAGCAGGTGGGTGTTAAGGAGCAAGCAGGCGGGCGGTTAGGAGCAAGCAGGTAGGCAGTTAGGAGTCAGGGGTCCTGGATTACAAGAGGGCTGTCCTCGGACATCCACCAGGGGGTCCCGGATTGCAAGAGGGTGCAGGCCAGGCTGAGGGACCCCCCCCCTACAAATTTCATGCATCAGACCTCTAGTTTTCATATATAATTGTTTCACACTGTGTAACACCCTAACAAGTTTTCTTAGCCTTTTCTAATACCTTAGGACACATCTTGCTAATGGACATACAAAATAAACCAAGATAAAACACAGATGCTCACAGACACAGTTCAAAGTTATGAGGGGCTGAGGCTGAGATGCTGAGTGTAATTCCCTGTAAGGGGCTTGGGGGTGCCACTCTTGCTGCTCTGGGTGCACACACACTGACTTTGTAAGGGTTGCCTGCAAAACAAATGCTGAACTCTATTTTCACTTTTCTTCATTTTTCATAAAACCAAAAATCCTCTTTGCATTTTGGGATTTCTTTCAGTTAGCAAAAACAGGTACTAATGTAGGTGTTCCATAAAAAACAAAATGGTATAACATAAACTCTCAAAAAGTGCGGGATACATGTAACTTGAACTAAATTTAATAAAATGTGTAAAACCTGTGGACAAAAAGGTGCCACAGGCTAACCAGACTAGCTCAGGGAAGGCCTGCAAGGCAGCCTTGCAAACTCAGAGATTTAAAGTAACTACAAAGGATGGTCTGAAATTAAAACTCCTTAATTAAAAAATAGTTTATGATGAGTAGTCTTGTCCTAGGCTGATATTTTCCCTGACAAAGGTCAATTTTTACTTTAACTGAGCCTATTGTCCTTTTGCATCTACAATAATATTGTTGGAATGTCAAAGTAATTTTCCTTTTTCTGGATCTCTCAAAGCACAGGCACCATTCTGCAGAGACCACAAATCCCCTCATTATTACCGAGTTGTTGACTGTTAGCTATCCTGCACCCACATAAATAAAAGAAGTATGTGTTATCATTTTACTTTTTATTCAATTTAAGAGGTTTCCCCACTTTGCTTTCTCCCACCTCCCTAATCCATCACCAATGGATTTTGTGTAAACCACTTACGTCTCCTCTTTTGGTTGTAATCTATAAAACAAGGTGCGAGACTGCCGTTCTCCAGAGCATCATCTCAATTGTTGACAATCAAACTATTACTTTAGATGTTAGACAAGTTTTAAATTCACCTGCTCTTAACTTTTATTACAGAAGATCTCTTATACTTTGTTGAGACCTTCTGTGATAAATACTCTCTCTATATTTTTTGAGACTGAACATAGTCAAAGCTTCAATTAATTTTATTTTTTGTGTTTTTTTCTTTATTGATTAAGGTATTACATATGTGTCCTTATACCCCCATTGCCTCCCACCCCCCACACATGCCCTCACCCCTCTGATGTCTGCGTCCATTGGTTAGGCTTATATGCATGCATACAAGTCCTTTGGTTGATCTTTCCCTCTTATCCCCACCCTCCCCTACCTTCCCTCTGAGGTTTGATGGTCTGATCAATACTTCTCTGTCTCTGGATCTGTTTTTGTTCATCAGTTCATGTTGTTCATTATATTCCACAAATGAGTGAGATCATATGATATTTCTCTTTCTCTGACTGGCTTCTTCTACTTAGCATAATGCTCTCCAGTTTCATCCATGCTGTTGCAAATGGTAGGAGTTCCTTCCTTTTTACAGCAGCGTAGTGTTCCATTGTGTAGATGTACCACAGTTTTTTAATCCACTGATCTGCTGATGGGCACTTAGGCTGTTTCCAAATCTTAGTTATGGTAAATTGTGCTGCTTTGAACATAGGGGTGTATATATCCTTTCTGATTGGTGTTTCTCATTTCTTGGGATAACTCCCATTTGACTGAGTGGTCCCACTACTCTCTATTTGTTTTAAAGTAAGAGTGTGTTTAAAATGTGTTCATAAATGTCACTCTAAGAAATGCTGGTTGTTTATTTTTAGCTAAAGCTGGTTATTTGTGAGTGGGTAGAAAGGTTTGTGAAAGTTGTAGAAAAGTTTGTCCAGTGAGTTAGAACCTGAGCACCCCTGATGTCTGAAGGGACCCCTCTCTCCTAGTAAGCTAAAGCAAACCGTACAGGCTCTCTCCTGTTGCTTACATCCTTAGATTGAAGTCTAGACTTTCTTTATTTCCGTCGCTCATTCACAGTCCCTGACCCTATCATTGAAAACTTCAACAAGTCTTCCTGCTTAGCATTTAAGAACTTCTCTTCCCTTTTCTAGCCTTCTTAAAAGTTATACACTGCACAGGGCCCTAAGTCCGTATGATGCTGTAATATAGGGAAATAACAAAGCAGACCAAATGGCCAAGACAGTGGCTCAGAGGAAGCCTCCATCTCCCCAACTCTTAGCTATACCTTGTATAACACCCAAATACACCCCAGAGGAACTTCAGTCTCTATTAGCTCTTGCAGCTACTCAGGAAGATCCATGGTTAAAATTTCAGGGAAAATATATTCTTCCCCAGGGACAGGACTGCGATATCTTACGGGCTATTTACAACTCCCTACATATAGGATACATTTACAATTCCTAAAACCCCTCATCACATGTCCTAGCCTAGCCTCCCTACTGCAAGATATCACCAAAACCTGTTCTACTTGTTACTCAGTATCTCCCCAAGGACAAGTTATATTAGACCTCCTCCTTTCCCCACTCATCAGTCTAGGGGCCAAATCCCTGGCTAAGACTGGCAGATTGACTTCACTCACGTGTCCCCCATTAAAAAAAATAAAATACCTCTTAAACTTAGTAAATACCTTCTCAGGCTGGGTAGAAGCATTACCCACTAGAATTCTCTCATTCAGCATATCATTCCCAGATTCGGCCTACCCACCTCATTACAATCAGATAATGGACCTGCTTTAATATCTCAAATAACTCAACAGGTCTCCTCAACTCTAAATATCCTGTGGAACTTACACACCCCCTGTTGGCCCCAATCTTCAGGCAAGGTAGAAAAGGCAAATTCCTTAAGTCTCATCTAACAAAATTAATTCTTGAAACTAAAGAACCTTAAACTACACTTCTACCCCTAGCCCTTCAAATGCCCTTCTAGGTAATTATCCCACAGCACAGGCAAACCAAGCCTCCCTTCTTTTCAGTTTATATTTACCTACTTATATAAAAACCCTGGGTGGTGTTCATCATGACCACCAGAACTACGACCAAGTGGAAGGAAGTCAGTCCTGCAGGGGTTGTCTTGGCAACGGCTGCGCCCTCCCCCGAGCTGTTTCCCAGAGCTGTTTCCTGTAAGGGCAGGGTTTGAGGCAGGAACCCACCCTGGGAGCCTGGAGGCATCTCTTTATAAAGTGTGCCGTGCCAGCACAGCCAAGGGTGAACCTGAGTGGGGGTGGCTGAAAGGCTTAGAAAAGACAGACAAGAGAATGAAAACTGGGTCTCAGTGGGACGTTGCTTCTCTGAGAGACAGCGACCATGCCCACAGCCATGCCTTTATTTTATAGCAGAAGCTACGAGGCAAAGTAAGGGTGTGACCAAGATGTTTACAACATTCTCCTGGGTTTCAATCCTACTCAACTACATGCACCTGAACTCTACCAAGCCTACATCACTCAGGCACGTGGGGCCACGTGTTCGAACCATAGGTTCAAGCTTACAACTACAGCTGTTGGCTATAATTGTGCTGGGAGGGCCCTGCCCTCCAAGCTGAGACTTGCACGTGGTAATGAGAGGACTGTGCCCTCTCATCAGTCCAAGGCTTGAACCTGTCCAAAACACTGTAGCGGCTCCCCACAATAAAGTTTTAATTCTGTTTCTTTGTTACTAATGTTGTGGCCCCACCCCATAACAGAGAAACAATTTCTGGAGGATGAGGCCCAGGAATCAGAATTTTTAAAAGATTCCCAGGTGATTCTAATGTGCAGCCAAGGTTGAGAACCACTGCTATAGATAATATTAAAAATATATCTAAACATGCAATTCTTTGTCCAAAAAATGAGCATGTTCAAAAATTAAATGAAGAAAATTTGGATATATACTCGATGGAGATTTTCACACATATTTGAGTGATGATTCCACAAATAATGCTGAAAAGGAAAATTTTCCCATCGAATTTCTTAATAGTATTACTCCTTCAGGAATGCCATGTCATATATTAAAATTGAAAGTGGGTGCAATCATCATGCTATTGAGAAATCTCAATAGTAAATGGGGTCTTTGTAATGGTACCAGATTTATTATCAAAAGATTATGACCTAACATTATCAAAGCCGAAGTAATAACAGGATCTGGAGAGGGAGAGGCTGTTCTGATTCCAAGAATTAATTTGTCCCCATCTGACACTGGCCTCCCATTTAAATTGGTTTGATGACGGTTTCCCATGATGCCAGCATTGTGATGACTATTAATAAATCACAAGGAGCCAAAACCGGTTTGGCTCAGTGGATAGAGCATCGGCCTGCGAACTGAAAGGTCCCAGGTTCGATTCTGGTCAAGGGCATGTACCTGGGTTGCGGGCACATCCCCAGTAGGGGGTGTGCAGGAGGCAGCTGATCGATGTTTTTCTCTCATCGATGTTTCTGACTCTCTATCTCTCTCCCTTCCTCTCTGTAAAAATCAATAAAATATATTTAAAAAATAAAAATAAAAAAATAAATCTCAAGGACAAACTCTAGACAAAGTAGGCATATTCCTACCTGAACCCGTTTTTGCACATGGTCAGTTATATGTTGCTTTCTCTCGAGTTTGAAGAGCAGTCAAAGTTCTAAGTATTTCACCACAAGGGAAATTAATTAGTCAAGCATTCTGAAAGTGTTTTCACTCTTAATGTGGTATACAGGGAGATATTAGAATAAGTTTAATCACTTTATCAGTCCTTGTTTGCATCACTGTTGTTTTTATATCATGTTTTTGTTTTCATATCATGTTTTTGTTGTTTTCCTATCATGTTTTTGTCGTTTTTATATCATGCCTCTGTTGTTGTTATATCCTTTTGTTACTGTTTATTTATTAATAAATGTATATATTATTTTCATATACATTTTACTAATTTCCTTTCATCTCTCACACTTCTATTATAGAGAAAGGGCAAATAGCAATATTAAAATATCTCTGCTAATTAATTCCCTTTTTAAAAAAAATATATTTTATTGATTTTTTACAGAGAGGAAGGGAGAGGGATAGAGAATTAGAAACATTGATGAGAGGGAAACATCAATCAGCTGTCTCCTGCACACTCCCCACTGGGGATGTGCCTGCAAGCAAGGTACATGCCCTTGACTGGAATTGAACCTGGGACCCTTGAGTCCACAGGCTGATGCTCTATCCACTGAGCAAAACCGGTTAGTGCAATTAATTCCCTTTTAATGTGCACAAATTTTGTGCACCGGGCTACTAGTTTTTAATAAGAGCACTCCAACCTCTATCCCCATCACAGTGTCTATCACTCTCCACACCCCACTAATTGTCTAAGCCCCTTTATGCTTTTCACGGTTACAGGGCAATATAACTACAGGCCATCTCCCATCATCAACTTGCAACACCAGTTAACCTAGAACTACTGAACTGCCATTTGTCCCAAAGCGTTGACTACCAGGTCTCCCCCGAAGCCATTGGTTGTTTCCTACAACCAATGTGTTTTACTTCTTATCCAACCATTCAGGCCTGAGGCTTCAACTGCTCCTTTTTTTCCCTTTTGCTTTTCCCTTGGATAACAGCCCACTGCACTAGTGTTCCTGCCTACTTTCACTGCAGTAGAATCTCAACTACTCATCTGTCACCCCTTATAGGTAGTACCATGGTGACTACCCTCTCAGCTTGGAACATGGAACTGGGAAAAGGAACCTCATACCCATTAGTCCACCTCTTCTCTCTACATATTTCAGCTTGTTTTCGTGACCAGGGATTTTTCTTCCTCTGTGGGGAAAACACATATATCTGTCTCCGACCAACTAGACAGGAACCTGTACTCTCTTCTATCTTTCACCCAATGTAAATGTAGCCTCCCATAATCAGTCTTTACCTGTCCCCGTAACTATCATATGTGACACAAAAGGGCATTCCAGATAATCCCTCTTCTCATAACCCTGGGCATCACAGCAGGGGTTAGAACAAGCACATAGCGGGGGCTTAACCACTGCTCTATCATATTTTGAAATCCTGTCTCAGGATCTACAAGAAACCCTAAATGACATTGCCAAAAGTTTAGTTCAAATTCAGGATCAGATAGACTCGCTAGCAGCTGTCACCCTTCATAATTGGAAGGACTAGCTAGACCTCCTAAAGGTGAAGAAAGGGGATCTATGCCTCTTTCTGTTCTGAAAGAAGAAGGTTGTTTTTATGTCAATCAATCTGGCCTCATCAGGGATGCTGCCCAAAAATTAACAGAAAGGGCTGCAAAGATTAGAGAACGTCAATCAAATTCATAGGACTACTGGCTAAAGAATGTAAATTGGTATACCTGGCTACTTCCCTTCATAGAACCATTAACATTCCTGTTCCTCATTCTCATTTTTGGCCCATGTACCGGTATTCTGCGCTATTTTTTATCTTTCCTTCAGGACCACTTTTGAGCCTTCACCAACCAGTCTCTCAGGGAAATCATGCTGCTGCAACCTCTCGCTCCAACCATGAGTTATCTATACAGTGTTCCAGCCGACGACAATCAAAGTGCACCCCCTATGATCTCAACATCCCCCCTCAGCAGGAAGTAACTACAGAAGATAGGATCTTCGTCCCTATTCCATAAAACAAAAAGGCTGGAATGTTAGGTCTGATCAAATAATTAAATCTATATCCCCTCCCCTGGGAACTGACCTTTAGACCACTTTACAGCAGACATTCCCTTTTGCTTAGACCACATTCCACTTGCTAAGAAGACCATTATCCTTCCCCTCAGGACCTTCCTAGGATCTGGACTTGCCCAGAGAATTCTCCACCCACCAAAAGCTTGCCTAGAGTCCTTTAAAATCTCTGACTCCTCATCCCTGGGTGCTGGCGCCATTTTTGGGATCAACCCATCTGGTATCCAGATGACCTAATAAATTTATAAACCCTTACCACTTTGGCCTCGTGCATTCCTCCAGCGCCCCTAACACAAATAAACTCACAAAAAATTCTTCACAGGTTTGAATGTTTCTTACATTAACAAACCTTAAGCAAAAATTTTAAAACTTTATTGACAATACCACGTGTTTTTGTGGAGGTGGAACAACAGGAACACTGATGACAGAAGTGGCAGGTGGTAAAACTTTGGTAGACAGTTTGGTAGTATCTAATAAGGTTGCAAAAACACATGCTCTATGAACCAGCAATTCCACTCCTATATATGTACTCTATGTGAGCATATGTGCATCAGGAGACAAAAAAAAGTTTATTTTTTAAAATATATTTTTATTGATTTCAGAGAGAAAGGGAGAGGAAGAGAGAGACAGAAACTTCAATGAGAGAGAATCATTGATTGGCTGCCTCCTGCATGCCCCACACTGGGGATTGAGCCCTGCCCAGGAATTGAACCCTGACCTCCTGGTTCATAGGTCAATACTCAACTATTGAGCAATGCAGGCTGGACAATAAAAGATGTTTATAATAACATTTTTCCTAATTGTCCCAAACTGGAAATGACCCAAATGTGCATCAGCAGTAGGATGGATAAATAATTTTTTGTAAATTCATAGAATGGAATGCTGTTACTCAACACTGAAAATGATGAACTAATGCTACATACAAAGTTGAACCTCAGAAATATTATTGTAAGGGAAATGAGCCAGATACAGAAGAATACATACATGGTATTTCTATTTATATAAAATTAAAAAAACAGGAAGTACCTCTCCACCTCTGCCCAGGATGGGCGGATAGTGGGCAAGGCAGGGCCGGAGAAACTGGAGCGCCCCCCCCCCCCCCCGGGCCTCTGTACAAAGCAGCCGGCTGAGGAAGTGGTGGTTGGCTGCGAGGGCCCAGGGGGACCCGGGGTACAGAGTGCGTGTGCTGGGCTTCAGGTGCAATCAGGATTGGAAAAGATGCCAGCCCCAGCTGCCACATATGAGAGAATAGTTTACAAAAATCCCTCTGAGCACCACTACATGAAAGTCTGCCTAGAATTTCAAGAACATGGGGTTGGACTGAATGCTGCACAGTTCTAACAGCTGCTTATTTCAGCCCTGAAGGACCTGTTTGGGGAGTGCTGTTGTCAGATTGTGGAGCTCTTTGAACCTGTTTGGATCCTATAAACTTGCAGTGGTTCTCAACCTTCCTAATGCCGCAACCCTTTAATACAGTTCCTCATGTTGTGGTAACCCCCAACCATAAAATTATTTTCGTTGCTACTTTATAACTGTAATTTTGCTACTGTTATGAATCGTAATGTAAATATCTGATATGCTATATGTGTTTTCTGATGGTCGTGACCCACAGGTTGAGAACCTTTATAGTATAAAGGCAAGAAATGTGTCTTCAGAGTGATTCAGGTTTCTCCATTTCTCCTTGCATTATCTGGTAATAGTAGGGAACTAGTATTGGACTGAATAGTCTTCAATTTCAGAAACATTCCTCTGCTCTCAAAACTATCTTTTGGTGCCAGCATAATGCTTGATGACTGAAACAGGCTCAGTACTCCTGTTGATGGAATTTGAGGGTGCCGAAGATGTTCTCCATTATTTCCAGCCGTTGTCTTTGGTGGTGTAGCCTTCAGAGGAGAATCTGCCTGAACCAACCAGTTGTAAGCAGGCAGCACTTTCAGCATATGCACATCCAAGTTGGAGACAGGGCTGAATTCAGCAGAGCCTTCACACAAAGGGTTGCCTTCTCAGAACTAACAGGGGATGTCAATCCTTTGCATTTAAATGAAGATTTTGCAAAACACACCAAGTTTGGAAAGACAATTGTGCATGGAGTTTTGATCAATGGACTTATTTCAGCTCTCCTGGGACTAAAATGCCAGGCCCAGGCTATGTATTTATTTCCCAGGAAATTCACTTTCCAGCCCCTTTATATGTTGGAGAAGTTGTAGCTTCTGCAGAAGTGAAAAGGCTGAAGCGGTTCATTGCTGTTATTGTTGTGTCATGTTTTGTAAAAGAAAGTGAAAAGACTGTTATGGAAGGCTGCGTTAAAGTTATGGTCCCAGAAGCTCCCAACCCCTGAAATATGTGTTTAACGATGCAAGTTCAGGCATCAGTGTTACGGTTATTGAAGAGCCTCTGAGGAAAACAGATTGCTGCTCTTCAACAAGGAGTGGCCAGCAGACCCAGCAGCCCACAGTGGGGGAGGGCAGCAGGTAGCGAGGTGTCCATATGTCCACTTTCTAATTTGGCCTTATGCTTCATACAAACTGTTAGGTCGGAGAGAGCCCAGGATCAGATACATGCAGACATGTGATGAGACAATGGACTTCCCCTGGGATTTCTCACAGATCAACGTGCCAGACACAGATACCAGCTTCTTCTCCCTGAATCCACATACCCCCACACAGATAGGGACTTCTTCTGAATACCCCCGCCCATCCCCTGCAGCAGAGAATTCCCTAGCTCATGTCCCCGCCCCTCACCCAACTGCAGTATAAAAAAAGCGCCCCACTCCCTGTTGGCATGAATCCACGTGCCCTGTCCTGGGGGTACGTGGGTCTCCCGGGGACGCAGAATAAACCTTTTCCTTTCCTTTCTTTTCTGATTCACTGGACTCTATTTCTTGCGCCGCCTCCTGAGCCACCTAACCTCACACAAACGAGTCTATCATCTAAGTTTGTAAATTTGAAAAAAATAGGGGGAAAGTTATCATTTAGCTCAAGGTTCTAATTTAAGGATTTCAAACCAAGTTAAATTTGCATTTTGATAACACAAACTTACCTATAGCTGTATAGAATAAATTTCTCAGTGAATTTTTAGCTAGGCAGCATTTAATTTTTGATGGCAATTAGAATAGAAGTTGGGTCATCTTTGAACACCTGTCTTTTACCAATAAATATTCTTAGATACTGTTATTCAGTAGTTTCTGGGTCAGAGTGTTTTGTAATTTGTTACTGTTTATACCAAGATGGCATCTTGCTTAACCTTCAAGTGGTACATGCCTCTCAGATGGTTTCTTGTTATCAGAGAAAGATTTAAACTCAGTTATGTAAACTCTTGGTCTAATCTATAAAATGGGGCTAATAACACCTACCACAGGATTGTTGTAGATACAAATAGCAAAGCACAAGGCCTAGCCTGTAAACAGTAGCTACTACTATTGTTTCTTCTCCCCTGTGAATGAGATTAGAGGTTTTCCTGAGTTTAAAGCTAACTGGCCCGCAGATGACATCCAGTCTTTCAGGATGTCAACCAATCTCTTGGTATTTTAAATCTGGAATAGCTCTTGAGTGAAAAATTTCTATTTTAGCAATCTAGATTATTTTCTCCCTTCCTTGATAATGTGGGTTCCCTCCTGTATGTAAATACTATATACATATTGTAAAAAATTTTATAAGAAATAAAAAGTATAAGGAACACTGTGGAGGCCAAGTTCTTCAGAGTTGGGGGGCATTAAAGAGAAAATGTGCCTACTGTGTTAGTATTCAATGGTCATCCTCAACACAGCTAACCCTTTTAAGGCAATCTGTAACAGAACATGCATGTGGCCCACCTGAATGGCTCTGACCATGGCTAGATGCTTTGATCAGGAAAGTAAGATCAAGTGTAAATGGTTGGTTCAACCCACATTTCCTGGAAAAAGGTTTTTTCTCCTAGTAGATCAGTGACTAGATTTTTATTTTACTTTTTTACATTAAGGGAATCAGTTAATGGATTACTTGAAAGAATTAATTCTAGTCACTAGAGGGCAGTGATGTGTGTAAAGTATTTTTAAACTTGTTTAATATTGTACCATACTCTAGTTGGTGACTGAAGTAAAAATAATCAAAATCAATGTGAGAAACAAGGGTGCCATTCTCATGCATTTCCGAATGGGCAGCATTCACAGGCTCAGATCCACTGGAAGAAGGCTTGCTGATAGAAAAAACACTGCACATGTTGAAAATTTGATATATGTTGAAAAATGGGGAACTTGCATAAAATGTGGACTTGAAGCCATATTTAAATTCTATAGAACTCATTCTCTGACTTAGCAGCAATCTTGAAATGGAGTGTGATATTATCACTAATACTAATAGCTACCATTTCTTCAATACTTGATGTGCCTATTTTCTACATTAACTAATCCTTTGAACAACTTTGTGAAGTTAAACTTATGTTGTCCTATTTTATAGACAAGGAAACAGACTGATGCTGTGTGACTTGCCCAGGGTTGTACAGCGAGTATGCAGGAGAGCTGGGATTCAGATGGCCCAGCCTGGCTCCAAACATTTCTTTGTTACGTCACCCTGTGTCTTATAATGTTCCCATTACTAAAGCAATGCCACTTTCTATAATAGTATCTTTTTATGGCCATTGAAAGTATCTGGAAATGTAAAAAAAAAATTAAAAAACAAAAATAGTGTCTGGGGATTCATATTTGAGTGGTAAAGCTCTAAAGAAAGGTAAACAAGTAAAAGTCATAACTATCACCAGGGTTTTCCTTTAGAGGAGAGAGGTGATTGAGCAGGAGCCCACAGGGATCTCAGGAGTTCTGGCAATGTTCTATCTCTTGATCTTTATGGTGGTTTCCTTTATAATAACTTGTTATGCTGTATATTTACATTTTATGCATTATTTGTTTTCCCCTTAAATAAGAATGTTTTAGATCCTGGAGATAATATTAGGATCTACCTCAGGGTTGTTGTAAGAAGGAAATGAAATCATGTAGAGCACTTGGAATATTTCTGGCACTTTGTAAGATCTTAAGAAATGATAACTGTTAGGACTGTAGGGCAATACAATCCTTAACTGCCATTTGTGTGTTTTCTGCTACAGGAAAACAAAAGACCAGGAAAAACTTGTCATTTTGATTTGCATCTCAGACCACATAAGGAATGGAAACTGTCCTGAAGGCACCTGATAATGTAACCAACCAGACAACCAAGGGGTCTGGGCTGCCTGTCACTATGTGAGCCAATTAAGCAGAGACAGGATTCAATCAATAATGCCAGCAGTATGGGAGAGCAGCAGGTCACCCGCAAAAACCTGCTCTGTCTCTCCCCATAAGCCAGCTGCTTATATTGTGTTGAAGGACAAAGATTATGTGGGAAAGTAGGAATCACAGGCCTGGGAAAGCAGGCACGGTATAATCATTGCAGGTTACAAGTCATGTGGATTGGGCGTGGGGCTCACAGAGGGTGGGTGCCTCCTGGAGCCCCGGGACCAGATTACAGGCAATAGGGACTGAGGGTTGTAAAGAGTGGGTGCCTCCAGGACTGGATTATTTCAGCCATGAGCTTGTAAACCTTTCCATAATGATAGGCAGTCCTCAGGACTGGAGTATGGACTGCATTCCGATGTTAGCTCCCATGTCCCCAGGCATACAACTCTCAGCCAGGTTAGAATGTGCTTTCTCTAATCAGAACAGAACGACCATGGTTAACAGAGCATGAGTAATATTTCTTTAATTGTAGCTTGTCCCCAATATTATATTTCTGTCACTAACAATCACACACCTGCATTCCATCTGCATTCCAAGCCCACCAGTTCAGCCTCCAGACCCACTGACAAAGGTTTCCTGCCAGTGACTACATATAATGATGAAACTCCAGCTCCTGAGTGCTGCCATCATGGACACAAAATCCTGGTGGCTGGGTGCTGTGCAGCCATTCCCTTTGGATATCCCATCCTCCATCTCCTTTCCCTAAATAAATTCAATTTTCTTTAATCACCGTCTGATTTAGCCTACCCACGTGCATCATACACTATGTTCACCTTTCACTTCTTCAACACTCATAATGTCTCTCTTTTTTCCCTTATTGATTAAAGTATTATATATGTATCCTTACCACCCCCCATTGTTCCCCCACACCCCTGCTCATGCCCTCACGTCCCCTGGAGTCTGCGTCCATTGGTTAGGCTTATATGCATGCATACAAGTCCTTTGGTTGATCTCTCCCCCTTGCCCCAACCCTCCCCTACCTTCCCTCTGAGGTTTGATGGTTTGATCAATGCTTCTCTGTCTCTGGATCTGTTTTTGTCCATCAGTTTATGTTGCTCATTATATTCCACAAATGAGTGAGATCATGTGATATTGATCTTTCTCTGACTGACTTATTTTGCTTAGCATAATGCTCTCCAGTTCTATCCATGCTATTGTAAATGGTAGGAGTTCCTTCATTTTTACAGCAGCATAGTATTCCACTGTGTAGCTGTACCACCGTTTTTAATCCATTCATCTGCTGATGGGCACTTAGGCTGTTTTCCAAATCTTAGCTATTGTAAATTGTGCTGCTATGAACATAGAGGTGCATATATCCTTTCTGATTGGTGTTTCCAGTTTCTTGGGATATATTTCTAGAAGTGGGATCACTGGGTCAAATGGGGTTCCATTTTTAACTTTTTTAAAGTATATTTTATTGATTTTTTTACAGAGTGGAAGGAAGAGGGATAGAGAATTAGAAACATCAAAGAGAGAGAAACCTCAATCAGCTGCCTCCTGCACACCCCCTACTGGGGATGTGCCCACAACCAAGGTATATGCCCTTGACCGGAATCGAACCTGGGACCCTTCAGTCCACAGGCTGATGCTCTATCCACTGAGCCAAACCAGTTAGGGCCATTTTTAACTTTTTGAGGTAACTCCATACTGTTCTCCACAGTGGCTAACTAGTTTGCATTCCCACCAGCAGTGCAAGAGGGTTCCTTTTTCTCCACATCCTCTCCGGCACTTGTAATTTGTTGATTTGTTGATGATAGTCATTCTGAGAGGTGTGAGATGGCACCTCCTTGTCATTTTGATGATTAGTGACTTTGAACATGTTTTTATATGTCTCTTGGCCTTCTGTATGCCCTCTTTCAAAAAGTATCTATTTAGTGCTGGGGTCCAACCCTAGCAGGTCCAGGGGTCCCCAAAGGTGTGGATGGAGTCGGCGAAGAAGGAATGACACGGAGACAGCGTTCAGTTGATCAGCAGCCTAGCCAGGATCTCTAGCCAGGATCTCCAGCCAAGTTCTGGTGTTTATTGTCTTGTTACATCCGTATTTATACCAGTTGATTTTAATCCTGTCAATTTCTATTACAAAGGTTAGGGCGTTTCTTATCTCCATTCCAGGGAGTAAAGATTATGTAGCTTAAGCGTGATTGTTTGTAGTTAAAGTGATTAACTACCCGCCTGGCACTTAGTTAAGGAGTTTTATCCCCTCCCTGACTTCAGGGAAAAATCCCTACCTGGGGAAACAACCTTTCTCGGAGAGGTGACCTTGGTTAAAACACACAGCGCTAAGGGGAGCAAACATATTAAGAACAGTATGCTATATACGCCAGGTCCCTTGAAACATATGCTGTGCAGATGTTTCTTTCCTGCAGCAACTGTGTCAAGCAGCAAGGATGGACCAGCTTCTGGCAATTTAGGCCCATTGCCAATTTTTTGATTGGGTTGTTTGTTTTCCTTTTGTTAAGTTGTGTGAGTTCCCTGTAAATGTAGATTAAATCCTTATCATAGATAACACTAAAGACTACATCAACAAATTATTAGACTTAATAAATGAATTTGGCAATGTAGCAGGATACAAAATTAACGCCAAGAAATCTATGGCATTTTTAAACACCAATAGTGAACTTACAGAAAGAGAAATTTAAAAAAATTCCCATTTACCATTGCACCAAAAAAATTAAGATACCTAGGAATAAACTTAACTAAGGAGGTAAAAGACCTGTACTCAGAAAACTACAGGACACTGAAAAAATAGATAGAGGAAGACATAAACAAATATAAGGACATACCGTGTTCATGGATTGGTAAAATCAACATCATTAAAATGTTCTTACTACCCAAAGCAATCTATAGATTCAATGCATTCCCCATTAAAATACCAATGGCATATATCACAAACCGAGAATGAACTCTCCAAAATTTCATCTGGAATAAAAAAAGACCCCGAATAGCTGCAGCAATCCTGAGAAAGAAGAACAAAGTTGGAGGGGTCACAATATCAGATATCAAGCTATTCTATAAAGCCATGGTTCTCAAAACTGCCTGTTACTGGAATAAGAACAGACATATAGACCAATGGAACAGAACAGAGAACCCAGAAATCGACCCAAGCCATTATGCTCAATTAATATTTGACAAAGGAGGCAAGAGCATATAACAGAGTAAAGACAGTCTCTTCAATAAATGGTGTTGGGAAAATTGGACAGATACATGCAAAAAAGTGAAACTAGAACACCAACGTACACCATACACAAAAATAAACTCAAAATGGATAAAGGACTTAAACGTAAAATGGGAAACCATAAAATTATTAGAGGAATCCACAGGGAGCAAAATCTCAGACACATGCTGAAGCAATATCTTTACTAATGCAGCTCCTGGGGCAATGGAAACTAAGGAGAAAATAAACATATGAAACTACATCAAAATAAAAAGCATCTGCACAGCAAAAGAAATCATCAACAAAACAACAAGAAAGTCCACTGCCTGGGAGAACATATTTGTCAATGTTATCTCACAGTGTCTCTTGTCCTGGCTCCTTTCAGCTTGACCTAACATTAGCTATGTAAACACAATAAAAGTTTGCTATTGTTATCGTTTTTATTTGTTTTTTTTTAATATATTTTTTATTGATATTTTTTACAGAGAGGAAGGGAGAGGGATAGAGAGCCAGAAACATCAATGAGAGAGAAACATCGATAAGCCGCCTCTTGCACACCCCCTACTGGGGATGTGCCGGCAACCAAGGTACATGCCCTTGACCGGAACCAAACCTGGGACCCTTCAGTCCACAGGCTGACGCTCTATCCACTGAGCCAAACCGGCCAGGGCTTGTTTTTCTTATTTGTTGCCAATACTTCTCAGCTTGCCGTTTGTCTTTTATATCTGTTAATGCTGTCTTTTGGGTTTATGGTGTGGAACCTGAAAAGAAAGATTCATTTAATGTGTACCCTGAGAAGAAATTTATCTGTTGAAATGAATTCCTTATGGTCAACTGAGGGCCCAAATTGTATAAATAATAAGACTCTAGTGGCCATTTGCTGACAGGGGCTCCTCATGTACTTTGTATACTGGGAAGAACCTCAGACTGAACTCTTGGCTTCTCACAGTATGCTGTCTGAGTCAACCACTGAAGGAAACATTGGCTTCAATGTAGCCGGTCAAGTGGAATGAGAAGTTAACTAAAAGAGGAACGTTCTACCAAGAACAGATGGGGGCCTGCAAGCGGGCCACGTGAGAACAAAGTCTTGCAGGCAAGATTCGTTGTTCAGAGGCAGAATTTCCTTGAGGGCATGGAAAGTACAAGGGAGGGTACACTGCTGCAGGTTGAAAGGGTCTTTGTATAATATAGGAAATTAATAGTTTAATGTATAACTTAGCTCAAATGATCTCATAGGCATGCCTGTTTTTCATTGTCACTTGCTGTACTCCATTGTTATTTGCTGTACTCCCCAATAAAAGCCATGAGAACTTTGGAGGTTTTGCTACTTGCCTGAGCGAGCAGTAGCCCTCTGCTTCTCTAAACTCAATCCTGCCTGCCAAGCTCATCTCTGCGTCACCATTCACCTGCAGACCACCTGCACTTGAACTTTTTACCAACAGACTGAGACTGGCTCTGTCTAATCAGAATTGCACAATTTGGACAGCTCATTTACATAAGATGGACCTAATTGATAAAAGATGGTCTCCTCTTTGTCTCCATGGATCACAATTTAGGTTGCTACCTGAATGTGTGTCTCCTGGGCTGTAGCTACTTTTTTGCGCAACTAAATGCTTTTTATTCTTTTTTTTTTTTAATTAAATCTTTATTGTTCAGATTATTACATTTGTTCCTTTTTTTTTCCCCCCATAACTCCCCTCCTCCCAGTTCCCGCCCCACCCTCCGCCCTCACTCCCCACCCACTGTCCTCATCCATAGGTGCACGATTTTTTGTCCAGTCTCTTCCCACATCTCCCACACCCCTTTCCCCCCCAAGAATAGTCAGTCCATTCCCTTTCTATGTCCCTGATTCTATTATAATCACCAGTTCATTCTGTTCATCAGATTATTTATTCACTTGATTCTTAGATTCACTTGTTGATAGATGCATATTTGTTGTTCATAATTTGTATCTTTACCTTTTTCTTCCTCTTCCTCTTCTTAAAGGAAACCTTTCAGCATTTCATATAATCCTGGTTTGGTGGTGATGAACTCCTTTAGCTTTTCCTTATCTGTGAAGCTCTTTATCTGACCTTCAATTCTGAATGATAGCTTTGCTGGATAAAGTAATCTTGGTTGTAGGTTCTTGGTATTCATCACTTTGAATATTTCTTGCCACTCCCTTCTGGCCTGCAAAGTTTCTGTTGAGAAATCAGCTGACAGTCGTATGGGTATTCCCTTGTAGGTAACTGAGTTTCTTTCTCTTGCTGTTTTTAAGATTCTCTCTTTATCTTTTGCTCTTGGCATTTTAATTATGATGTGTCTTGGTGTGGTCCTCTTTGGATTCCTTTTGTTTGGGGTTCTCCACGCTTCTTGGACCTGTAAGTCCATTTCTTTCACCAGGTGGGGGAAGTTTTCTGTCATTATTTCTTCAAATAGGTTTTCAATATCTTGCTCTCTCTCATCTTCTGGCACCCCTATAATTCTGATGTTGGTACGCTTGAAGCTGTCCCAGAGGCTCCTTACACTATCCTCGCATTTTTGGATTCTTTTTTCATTTTGCTTTTCCGGTTGGATGTTTTTTGCTTCCTCGCATTTCAAATCATTGACTTGATTCTTGCGCTCCTCTGGTCTGTTGTCGGGCGTCTGTATAATATTCGTTATTTCAGTCTGTGTGTGCTTAATTTCTAGTTGGTTCCCCAATATAAGATCGAGGGTCTTATTAGTTTTCGTGTAGATCTCATTAAGTTTATCGGCAGCTTCTAAACAGTTCTTGAGAGACCTTAAAAGTGTGGTTCTGAACTCTATTTCTTCCATTGACAATTTTGTCCTGTTTCTTTGTCTCCGCATTTTGTTATGCTTCCTTGGTGCACCCCCTAGTGGTCTTTGTTCGCAGTCTTATAGATAAATCTTGATTGTTGTAGCTAATTCCAGGGGAGGGTTTGACCTCCAGGCCAGGTGGCTATGAGAATCAGCTGTGTCAGCAGTGAGAGAACTTCTGTACTCTAGGGAGGTGCTAATCTAGCCTTTGCCTGAGGCTATCCGGCAAATGCCTCTGTGCAGGGCTTGGGCGGGGCGGGTCGCACAGGATCAACAGGGTGGGCCGGAGAGAGCAGTTATGGCGGTTCTCAGTCCTGTCCCAAGGGGCTCTGCCTCTCTGAGTCCCAGCACCCGCTGCAAAGCTCGGAGAGAAAGTTGCACTCGCTCTGACCGAAGCCAGACAGTCCCGCTTCTCCCGTTTGAGTCTGGGTCCCTAAAGACTCGCCCGGATCTGGTGCTCAGAGTCTGCGACTCCCTCCCTATTGAAAACAACAACTGCGCCCTCCTCCGCCAGCCCGCTCTGCGCACTCCGCACCTCAGAATTTGACTTCAGCACTGCACCTCCTCTGAGTGTCCGTATGCGTTTCTCTTTCCTCCTAGTTGTAGGACTTCCACTCAGCCAGCGTTCCTGTGGTTCTGGGTGATCTTTTTATTCTTTATTAGTCTAAAATTAATTCTGTTTTACATTGGTCTTTTCTTTGTAATTTATTTATGTTAGGTCGCCGAAGGAGGAACACACGAGGCCAGAGTGGTGAGGGATTACGAATTTATTTGATCATCCACACATCAGGTGGCGGAGCCTGGATGGCTCCAGTACCCAGTGAGGGGCGTCAGTGGCTTTTAAAGGACTTTTGGTGGGATTTTTCTGGGCGGAGACTTCTTTATGCATACCCAGAGAGGAAAGAATGGAATGTGGTCACCCACAAGCGAAAAGTGGTCTTCAGCAAAGGGAATATCCATAGTGAAATGACCTGAAAAGCCAGTTCCTGGGGGAAGGGTATCAACTCAATTGTTCCATCGAACCTAACACTTTCATCACTCTTAATCAGAGAAAGCCTTCTCCAATGTAGAGATTTAATAAATATTTGTTTTCTTGCAGTTTTAAAAAGGGTTGCTTTTGAACATGTGATTCTTTTTATTACTTTCATAACAATAAAATGTTTTATTAACGAATTAGTACATACTTGTATAAAATCTCCATTTCTCAAATTGATCTGGAATCCATATTTAATGTCATGAGACAAAGTAAACATCTTTTTTATAATCAGATACTGAAGTTCCCCTAGCACCACTAATTGAACAATTCATCCCTTCCCCTCTGACTTTTGCTGCTATCTCCTTTTACAGGTGTTAAATTCACAACCATTTGCACCTAAAAGCAAAGACAGGAAACAACCTAGTGCTCAAATGGAATGTGATAATGGAACTGAAGGAGGTGTGGGAGGGTAGGGGGGGTTGGGGTGGAGGCAGATGGTTGCCAGGCAGTAGGTCAGCAAGTTGCAACCCAGAGTAAAAGAAGTAGAAGGCAGAAAAAAGCCTCCATTCTGTCAAACAAGTGTTCCTTAAAGAATCCATTCTTGTGTGTGACATACTTGCTCTTATGATGTTTGGCTAATGTGTGTAGACCTCAGGCTCCTCATGCATCATGTGAAGATAGTGATAGTACCTACATCACAGGGTACTGTGTACCTGAGACCTAACCCAAGCAAGGAGCACATGCTTTGGAGTCAGTTAGCCAAGCTTCTCATCCCTGGCTCTACTACTAACTGGTTCTAGGTAGTTTCCTAATTTTCCAGCCTGTTTCCTCATCTGAATATGTGGCAACTAATAATAATATTAATAGTAATTATAAAGTAATAACTATCTTATGGAATTGCTATGAGAATTAAAGAGATACTGCATTTGAAAGGCGACTGGCACATAAATAAGCTTTCAATAAATCACAGTAGTATTGTGGTGATTTTAATTTTTGTCCCTATTATGGAAGGATCAGGAAGAGAAAGAAGGTTCAGCAAAGAAAACTGAGAACTAGGCACAAAAAGGTCTGGGTGGGGAAACTATGAGATGGGTGTCTTGGAAACCAAGGGGGGAAAGTGTTTAGAAGGAAGGATATAATACAAAAGGTTATTCAAACGTTAGTTTCTCCTGACAAAAGACTCATTTCATCTCTGAGCAACTAATTAGAATAAAGAAAGAAAGGAAGGAAAAGACCTATATGAAGGCTATCAAACATAAAATTCTCTAAAAGCCATACATTGGCTAACTCTTAATCTGATCAGAATGCCCTATTGTGCCATGTCTTCCAAATAAAGAAAATACATATTTCTTGAATAAAGGAAAAGCCAGTGTCACACAAAGTGAAATAAAGTTTCTGGTTTTTGTCATTTTGGTGAAATAAAAATTTAGACAAATTCAAGTTTACACAACAAAGAGGATGGAGGAGGGCCGAAAAGGGATGCATCACAGAAGTTTTCAAAGCAGCAATCTATACTGAACCCTAAAGCAGCTCCAATGGAAAGGAGGGTGGTGGAAAGTATAGCATTTATTTATTTTTCCTTTTACTCTACCTGAGCCCAGAAAGAAATTATGATAGCATGGATTGTTTATCTGAGTCATTCAATGTGGGAAGGATGTGGAAAATCATTGCACTTTGAAGTAGAAGAGTGGAGCAGCATTTCCCTCACCACTTACCTTTTTTTCAATTTGTTATTTAATTAATTTATTTATTATTTTTTAATCCTCGCTTGTATTTTTTCAATTGGTTTTCAGATAGAATGGAAGGATAGGAAGAGAGAGGGAAACATCTGTGTGAGCGACACATTGATTGGTTGGTTCCCACAGGCAACCTGACCAGGTCCAGGGATCATATCCACAACCCAAGTACTTGCCCTTGACCAGGAATCAAAACCCTCAACCCTTCAATCCTCTGGCTGACACTCAAACCACTGAGAAAAACTAGCCAGGGCTCATCACTCATCTTTATTTAGATGCGGGTAAAAGTTGAGGAAGAGGTCCCTTGAGAGGACAGCTGGGGAATATTAGGGGGCCCTGTGGCTTTAGGAGCCTGAGTGGAGCTACCTCCTGCCTGGAGTGAGGAAGGTGTCCCTTTGGCTTTGGAGAAATGAAGGTCACTGCCAGGGCCCCAGAGGGATGCAAGGAGTGGGCCTCTTTAGCCTTTGCTCCTGGCCAGTGCTCAGCTAAAGGGTTCCAGGCAGAGGGGCCCTCACAGTCTCCTGGTCAAGGGGTGAAGAGGTGGGGCTTACAGCAAACATGGAATGTGGGGTGGGGGAGGAGTGATGGCACAGCAGGGGAGGCTGAGCCTCTACCCCCCTCCACCAAGAGAGAGTGTGAGTGTGTGGCTTGGGGTGGGGGGTTGTAAGATGAGATTGTGGGATCCTGGATGGAGCAGGAGTAAGAAGCCAGGAAGGAGCTGAGGGGTGATTCTGGAAGGAGGAGCCCTTTAAGTCAGGTTCTGGGTGCAGCAGTCCAGGAAAGGCTGCAGTGGGCTTCTTGCAGTGCCTGGCTTCTCCCCCTCCCTCTGGGCCTCAACCCTCTTTGTCCCTATTAAGTGGGCCACCAACTGCTAGCTAACTAGAGCCCCAACACCTCGCTGCCCTCAGGACCACAGGGCCCAGAGTTCTGTGTGAAACCTCTGGGTCTGCAGTTCCTACCAGGCTTCCTGTCCATCTAAATGTGAGTCCCCAGCCTGGTCATCTGCCCCCACCCTCCTCCTCCTCTCTCCTACTCATACATCTATGCTTCCTCTTCACACACCATCTCCCACTGCAGCACCCTGTCCTCTCAGCTTAGTTGGAGCCCCTATTTTCTTCCTGACAAGCTCTCTCAGGTCTAGATTTATTTCACTCCACTCCCTATGTTAAATGAAATCATCTCCCTACCAACCTTGTGTTGCTCACAGGATAGGTACTGATAAAACTGCAAGAAACATGGGACCCTTAGGGACCTAGGTCACATGCCATTTTTTTTTTTTAATCACCCTAGGATACATTTCCATTGGTTTTAGAGAAAGAAGAAGGGGAAGTGGGGATGAGGGAGAGAGAGACACACACACAGACATGAGAAACATTGATTGGCTGTCCCCCATACTCACACTGACCTGGGATCAAACCTGAACCTAGGTATATATCTGACCCGAAATCAAACCCACAACTTTTTCGTGTACAGGATGACACTCCAACAAACTGAGCCATGTGGCCAGAGCACACATTATTATTTATCGCCCTCCAATCTGAAGCCATGAAATAGATGTCAGGAAGGTCCTTCTGCATCTTCTCTCTCCTATTAATGCCCTTAATTCCAAAATGGTATTTGAATTTTCTAATTCCCTTATTTTTTTTTACACGCCCTGACATCCAGATTGCTTTTCATCCTGCCCTGGCTATTCCCATTCTTGGGTCGAGGTGAAGTAAGCTTGGAATTCTTGGGCTGCTAGTGTCCTCTAGCATGCAGCTAGGGTGAGGCTTGGAAGGCCTGAGCCTCGAGGTACCACAATCCTAAGAGTAGCTAGTTTCTGTGTAATTAGGGAGGAGGCAGAGATGATAGTGTCAGCCCAAAGGACAGTCTTGTTGCTGCTTCCAGGCATTGTCCAGAAACAGCAGTAGCAGCAATCTATGAAATCTACCCAGGAAAGGAAGAGCTGCCCCTTCCCAAAGTGAACAGGAATGGAGCCCCTGAAGTACCCATTTACCATTTTTGCCCCCACCCCTGTCCCATAATCAGATTTCTCAGATGCATTAGAGAAGCATTGGGACATTATTAACAAGTGGATGGGGACTTGACTCAGTGACTTAAGAGACAGATCAATTGTGATAAGGAGCTCTTTGGGAGGTATTCAGTCTTTTTTAAAAATTTCTTTATTGATTAAGATATTTGATCACTTTTATGTATACATATATTTATCTGGGTACACAATTATAAGGAAATATACAAAAGGACATTCATCAAAGGGCTGACAATGGCTATATGAGTGGAGAGTTTCAGGTGATTTATACTTTAGTTTTTCTATTTTCCTACATTTTTAAAGGTTTAACAAAGTGTTCTACTCCTTTCATAAAACGAAGTCAGCAAGGAAATAGATGCACAGAGAATAGACCCTTAGGGAGACAGAAGAGGGAGCAGGGACAGAGGTCAGGCCATCCCCTCCACTTTGCTGGCATCCAACACCTCCTCTTCCATGGATTAATTCATGCAGGTAGAAATATACTCCCATTTATCCTCATCACCAGTTTTTTAGTATATCTAAGGATTTACTTAGGGCTGGGTGTATCACTTTACTGTGGCTCAGAGGTCATTGTTTTTACTGGGTACCTCTTTTGACCCCTCCTCCTCTGTAGGTATCAGCTCATGCAAGGTGATGATCAGCTTCTCAAATACCTGGGCCTTTTTGCTCTCATTGTCACAGGTTTCCTTGGAGTGGCCCTCTTTTCTACAATATGAACAGTGGGTTCTGTATTTTCGCTTCCTGGCTCTACGCATATCCCCAGAACCATCATTCTTATACCCGGAACCACCACTGATGGAAGGAGACTGGACCTGGGAACTGTTGGGGGAATCAATGACCAATGTCTGATCCTGAGGTGGGACCCTGTCTCTGAGGGGAGGGGCACCCACGGATGGAAGTGGAGGGTCTACCAGGATCACATCCTCATCTGAGTCATTGATGATATCACCTAGCTCTATCACATTGCAGTCAGCACTGCCGATCACTATCTGTAGGGAACCCTGAAATGCCACTGGGCTGGTTGCCCTCTCCAACATTGACTCATATCTCCTGGCATGCTTCCGATTAATAAAAGTGTCATCCCAATCCTCCTCCTCCCTTATCATCTTGATTAACTCCAGGAAATTGGGAAAACACTCCTGCTCATTTGCATACATCCTGAGAAGATGCTACAGCCTATAGTGCAGGTCCCCATTCAGCTCAGCCCCTAAAAGGAGCTGGTGTAGGCGAGTCTGGTTTGCATCTTTCTCGGCTATGATCCCTGCCTGAATTGCATTTTGGAGCTGTACTTCTATACGGATCACATAAAGGGAGGCTTTCTCCCCTTGTGCCTGCAGGGTGTTAAAAAATTTACCATGGGCAGTGATACTGCTTTCAGACTCCCCAAACACCAATTTCATTGCCCGTAAGAAACCTGCCACACTTAGGCTGGGGTTGGCTGCCTGGAGCAAATGCATGACCTCCCGGGCAGGGCCCCTAAGGGTTTTCATCAGGCGCTTGAGCTTCTCCTCCTCAGACATATTCCAATCTGGCAGGACCCCATTGACTTGGATTAGCCAGCTTTCAAAGGTTTCTTCCCCTTGGGCTGGTACTGCTCTGCTGGTAAACAAATTCATGTTTCTTTCTGCCATGTTGAACCTTAAAGGACCAAGACTCCTCCCCAAGGACCTCAACATGGAAGGGGCCCAAGGAGGCAAGGGTGTGTTTTGCCGCCGGCTATTACCCACATGAGTAATGATGCTAGCCATGACCAAATGATCAATGATCGCCTATATGTATAACAAGATGCTCAGGCTTTTAGAAAAGCCTAATCTGCAGGAGGAATTCCCAAAGCAATATTCCTGGGCTCTGCCTTCCTTGTATCTCAATAGGAGCTGTAAAAAAAGTGGCGGGGTGGATGGAGAGGGTAAAGTCAATAAGGAAGTAGACCTCAGGGAAGCAGACTGCAATAGGTTTCTCAACCTTCCTGAACATCCTGCAGTACATTTTATATATGCCCACTGCCCTAAAATTAACCTTCAGGAAACTGTCAATTACAACCTTCTGGAGCTAGGGGGTGTCCCATGCTAACAAGGATGCTTTTCAGAGCCACATCCATCCTCTCCTACCAATCCTCCAGGAGGGAGGAGGATGGGCAAACTGTAGCTTGGAATTCCAGGTAAAATAGTGTGTGGAGCTGAACCAGGCGCTCAAAATAGAGTGCAATGGTCTAAGTCTTACAGATTTGTGGTAATAAATGAGATTAAACTCTTGGTCTCAGGTTTCAACTATAACCCCTTCTCAAAGTTTGCCGGTTATTTCTCAGATTCTTACCAGAGCTCGAAAACAAGGGCACACCTTTATTTCACTTCCAGACTCTGCAACAGGTGCCCTCCGTGAGAAAGTTCCTTTCTGGGGTAGGTCGACCTTTTACCACTCAGGGTCGAATATTCCAGTCCTCAGATTGCATCATCGTGGAGGGCAAGGCAGGGAAGAGAAGAATCAGAAGCAGCCTCATTCCCACCACCACCCAACCACCCAACCACCCAACCACCGCTGTATCCAGACAGAAAATTCCCTCTCCCATCTTCTGAATACAAGCCAAAGCGACCCCTACATTACATTTTCTCAAGGAAATCTTCAGCCTACCAGCTCTGCAATCAGCCACACAGATTTCAAGTTCTCATTTGGCTTTAAAGGTCTACCACCTAGAAAGGGAATAGGAGTTGGAACGAACACCAACATATTCCCCTCCCGGAAGAGATGAAATAAAAAGGGTTTCAAGGCAGATAGCTAGCGATTCATCCCCATTCCTTTCCCCTAACTACCCCTCCTGAAAACGACCCCCCTCCTCAGTCTAGGCAAATCCTACCCACTAGGCAGCATCCAGTGACACCCCCACCTCCTCCCTCCAGCTGGGCTATGGGAGAGCTCCTTCCCCTGCCTCACAGTTTTCGATTCCCCAAGCGTGGAGCCGCCCAGTACTGCTGGAGCTTCCCTGAGCCTTTCACCACGCCAGGCATTCGCACCCCCTTTCTTTACCTGTACTCATCCGGTGGACAGTGGATGGTGCTGAGTGGACAGCAAGGTATGCCGCCTTCAGATCTCTGAGGCCCTGAGGCGGGGGTGGGGGTAGGATGTTGCTTCCTAGGCCACTAAGCTAATTGGGGCTGCTAAAAGGAGCTGCTCTGCAAGGCCGCCCAGCAAGGGGGAGCTGAGTTGAGGCCTCATAGTTCCCACAGCAGCGGAGGCGGCCCCTTCTTACCCACAGGGCCCTCCCAGCAGCCATGCTTCTTTCAGCCTTTGCCCATTGAGACAAAAGAGCATAATGAGCCTGGCGGCGCGGCCAATCAGTGGGACGCGGGGGCGGCCTCCCTGGTCAGCCTCAGCCCAAGCCATAGCTAGCAAAAGGGGGGAGCTACTCGCGGGGGCTGCGGCACACAGGCGCGAGAGCCAGCATAGTGTCAAGTGCAGCTGGGAAGCACCGGACTCGGCCGATTTGCATTTTACCCGTGAGTTTGTTGCTTTTCTCTTTGCTTCCCTTCTCCCACTCCCCTTCTACCTTACTTTCCTTAGCACTCTGCGACTGGATGTCTTAAGCACAAGGTGGGACAGAAATCAAGTGAACAATAAGAGTTCCTCACCTTTGTATAGTAGAGGGAAGGGGGGAAAGCATTTACTGAGAGCTTTCTACTTGCAGATGCTCTTGCATTAACATTCATTGATTCTTCTCAGCAGCCTTGGGAAGAAGGTAGCGGAGTGCCCATTTCATAGAGAGGGGGCTTAAGCGCTCAGGCAATATGGTTAGGAAGTGCGGAGCTAAGAGCTCATACCCAAGTCGACATGTCTGATTTCAAAAGCTGTCTCTTGTGAACACTCCTCCCTCCCTACTCTCAGATTGAGGGTTAGTGGAGAAGAGCCAAAGTGGAGATTGGAGGGCTCATTTAGAATTACATAGAAATAGTCAGCAAGGACTACTCTCTCTATTTCATAGATAAGGAAACAGAGAGGTTAAGTATGTTGCCTGGAACCACATAGCAAATAAGCATCAGCTTTGATTTTGCATCCAAGTCTGCTGCTCTCTGAATGCTATTTGCTCAATTGAGCTTTTTTTTTTTTTTACATTAGTGTTCTCAAACCTTATCAACAGCAAGCAGTCTTGGTGTGCTGGTAGTGCAGAGGGAGGGGATGAGGAGGCTGCAGGGAGAGGGGTGTGGGAAGACATGGGCAACTTTTACATTACCCATTATACCCAAGAGGAAAGTAAGGTAACTTTCTTTCTCTTTTTTACACTAAAACAAGTTGCCAGTTTATTTATTTTTTTAAGTAAAACAGTATTTCTACAGCTTATGGCCCCAAAAGAGATAAAGCTTAGAGGTGAAATGACACCTGAAATTACAAGGTGAAGCCAAAATTTGGATCAAATCTCTCTGATGCCAGAACCCATGCTATTAACCAAAGTGTGGGTACAAGGCTGGCTGCCTCAGAATCATTTTGGAGAGTTTGTGAGAAATGTAGATTCCTGAGACCCACCTCTGGGGGATTTGGATTTACTAAGACTGGAATGGGGAGTATGATTTATATTTTTAAATACTACCATTGTTAATTCTGAGGTGTAGAGAGATTTGTGAACCACATCAAGTGAGTAGGCCTGCTGCCAATGTACCTGTCCACAGTATATCTGTCATGAGATGCAACTCCAGAGCAGAGATTCCTACCTAGGGTCTTCCCTGAAATTGTTGGCAAAGAATTTGGACCCTGTCTATCTTTCTGAGTCCACAGCTTGGTAGATTTTCAAATAAGTCAGCCACCCAGAAATGGTTAAGAACCACTTCCCTACAACCTTTCTTTATAGCATCTTCCTCTTTCAACTTGATTTTGAGAAAGAAGTGTGAGAACGAAACAATTTGATCTAAACCAAAACCATAGCTCTCTGCTGCTGATAGAGCTCTTTCATTTCCTGGCTTCAGGACAGGTTGCTAGGTTGCCCTTCTGTGAGCTCTTGAGGGGACCTCTCCTTTGCTGGATTTTCCATCACTGGCCCCAGAGAAGTAGCAACTCCATGGAAACGGCATGCAGGGCTGTCCATAGTGAATGGGTTGTGAAGCCAGGGGCTGGGAAACCTGCTCCATTTTCCGTGACTTCTGGTTCTTGGAGAGCAGGTCTTCACTTACTAGTATGTCAATTATGGCTAGAAGGCTTCCTATGGGTCTTGTTCTTGACTTCTGTTGCTTGAAAGCAAATGAACAATCTGATTCCCTTTTACTGATGAGTTCATCTTCAACCTACCAAGGTACTTCACCTGCTCCTTTCTGCCTTTTTATTTACAGCCCCAATACCTAGAGTTCCTTGAAGTAAACAATTCAGATTTGGAGATGAAGCACTTTCCATTTGAACACTGTGGACTTTTTCTTGTGGATGGAACAGTGAATGGGGTAGAGGAGGGAGGTAGAAGGTTCATCTTACACAGTCAGGAGTGATGCTGGAAGTAGCTCTTAGGTTTCCTTTCCAGTGGTTTTCAACCTTCTGGCCCTTTAAATACAGTTCCTCACTCATGTTGTGACCCAACCATAAAATTATTTTCGTTGCTACTTCATAACTGTCATGTTGCTACTGTTATGAATTGTAATGTAAATATCTGATATGCAGGATGGTCTTAGGCGACCCCTGTGAAAGGGTTGTTTGACCACCAAAGGGGTCGCGACCCACAGGTTGAGAACTGCTGCAAGTTTAGACTCTTGCTTCTGCTCTCCAATCCCATGACATCTAACCCTGGGGTTCAGTAGATTCTTGTGTTTAAATTGACTTCCTCACCAAATTAGGTGATCTGCAGTTGACCTGGTGAGGGTGGGTCAAATAGGACAAATAATAGCTCTTAAAGCTCTGACAAAAAAATAGTGAAAGGAAATGGATTGTGTAAATGTGCCTGGATCTGGTCATTAGAACAAAGTGGGAAGGTCTCTGCCCAAGGCTGGGAGGAAGATTTGCTCATTTGGCTCCAACTGGGTACAGAGCATCCCTTATCTCTGGCCTCAATATGTGGACTGTGTTCCAATTCATGGCTTTATTGAGACCACATTTTCCAATTTCTACAAAGGAACCTTAATAGCCCAAAGTTTAGGGAGATAAAAGCTTTCAGTTGAACAGTTGAAACAACAATGGTTGTCCTTGACTGCCTGCCTCTGTGCCAGGAACTTTCCATCTGTTATCTTATTTAAGCTTCTCAGCAACCCTGTTAAGACAGGCATGCTATTCCATTTTGCAGATCCAGAAACGGATTTTTGGGGAGGTTAAGTAAATTGCATAAGCCACACAGCTGGTTAGTGGAGGTACTGGGACTCCAATGCAGGGCTGTCAAACTCCAAAAGCCATGAATAGTTCTTTTTTGCTGTCTTCCAAACAAATAATTGAAAATGGACTCTGCAGATGACCCAGTACATTAGACTGATTTTAGCGTTTAGAACAATGTAGTTGTAATCTTTATTCCTGGGATCTCATTTTTTAAAGTGAAACTACTATTATAACTTGTGGAGCAACTTAAATACTGTTAGGTTAGGTGGCTCAGGAGGCGGCGCAAGAAATAGAGTCCAGTGAATCAGAAAAGAAAGGAAAGGAAAAGGTTTATTCTGCGCCCCCGGGAGACCCACGTACCCCCAGGACAGGGCACGGTGGATTCACGCCAACAGGGAGGGGGGCGCTTTTTTTATACTGCAGTTGGGTGAGGGGCGGGGACATGAGCTGAGGAATTCTCTGCTGCAGGGGATGGGCGGGGGTATTCAGAAGAAGTCCCTATCTGTGTGGGGGTATGTGGATTCAGGGAGAAGAAGCTGGTATCTGTGTCTGGCACGTTGATCTGTGAGAAATCCCAGGGGAAGTCCATTGTCTCATCACATGTCTGCATGTATCTGATCCTGGGCTCTCTCCGACCTAACAAATACCAAGTATTGTGCTAAGCATTTTATATTTTTCATCTCATGCATCCTTCATGACAATAATTTTACAGATAAGTATACTGAAGCACAGAGAGGTAAAGGGACAGAGACTTGGCCAAGGTCATAAAGCTAGGAAGTGGCACTGCAAAATTCAAACCCACAATGCACTGCAGTGTGGAAAACAAATGTGGCCCTCATTCTAAATCATCTCTCTGTCAGCCACAGCTGTATCTCCTTCCCATGGTCTGCATCCAGCACCATGCACCACTCATGCTTTTAAGTCACAGTGCCTTGGGCCTCTTCCTCAGCCTAGAATACCTGCCCTCACTCCTCTACCTAATGAAGGTCTGCTTATTGGTTAAAGATCAAGTCAGATGCCCCTCCCTGAAGAAAAATTTTTGGCTGTTCCCTGTCCCAGGTGGAATACATAGCTCTTGCCTTTCTACTCTGTCCTTGATTACACACTTTGTTTTGCCTTCCAGTGTAGATTAGCTCATTGTTGACTTGTCTACCTCACTATATTCCTAAACCCTTTAAGGTAGGTACAAAGTCCTATTCACTTCCAGCTCCACAGTGATTTACCCACAGTTATTCACTAGATCAGTGGTCGGCAAACTCATTAGTCAACAGAGCCAAATATCAACACTACAACGATTGAAATTTCTTTTGAGAGCCAAAATTTTAAAACTTAAACTATATAGGTAGGTACATTGTTATTAACTTAATTAGGGTACTCCTAAGACTTAGGAAGAGCCACACTCAAAGGGCCAAAGAGCCACATGTGGCTTGCGAGCCGCAGTTTGCTGACCACGGCACTAGATGATCATACTGAATACATGTTTGTGAGCTGACCAACAGATTGGCTCAGGTATGCCCTGAATGAATGGACAAATGTGGGACTGGATCCTTGGATGGTCACACAGGCTATCCATCTGGACTAGTCTGGCCAGGAGAGTCTGGAATCCCCTGGGCTCACTTTAGTAGGCTACAAATGCAGGAGGCACAGGCCAACTCCAGGCCCAACCTGTGGTCTTGACTTTGAAATTCATCTTAATGGGGCAGGTTGTCTGGGATTGTTTAACACCTTGACATTTACAGAAGAAAAGTCTTTCCCACCTCCAAATGAACATGGGATTGGTTCCATCATACCACATCATCTGGTTCTGGCTGGCCTGAGAATGTCCCACAGGAGCATTTGCTCTGTGGAGACAGATGTGAGGTCAGGAAGCATCTTATTTTTATTTATTTATTTTTATCGAGGCCACCATGCTATGGATGCTCAACCACTTTATCTCATTTGATTTTATTAATCTTCACAACTACATATTGAGAGAGATCTATTGTCCTTATTTTATAGCTGAAGAAACCAAGACTTGGTGAAGTTTCTTGAACAACCAGACAACTAAGTAAATGTGGAGGCAGAATTCAGTCTCAGGTCAGTCTGTCCCCAAGACTAGCATCTGAACAAGAAAAACTGGCCTCTCTTCACCCCCATTAAATAGGAAAAATTAGATTTATAAAATGACAAATTAGATATGTCTAAATAATTCACCTTTAATCCCTGAAAATGACTGGAAAAGGGGGCAAAAAAAATCAGGGATGGAAAAATACAATTAATTCCTCTATCAAATATTTGCCAAAATTCCCCCATGTGAATGCCCTGACATGCACAGTATGAGGATACCTAGGGAGATTTTTACCCGGTTTTCTCATTTTATAACTCAGATGGAGGAGACTACAAGATGTAAATTAATTTCTAAAGGTCGCATAGGATTGGGAAGTTAACACAACTGGCACTTAGAATGATGGTCTGCCAAATCCTAGCTCCGTTTTCTCTTTGCTAAGTCAGCCTGCCTTATGCAGCTAGTAAAAAATGTTTTTAGGTTACTCAGGAAAGTATTGGAAGGAAGTGGTACATTGTTGCACTCTGAAATAGAAGAAGGAACAGACATTTCCCTCATCACTCATCTTTATTTAGATGCGGGTAAAAGTTGGGGAAGAGGTCCCTTGGGAGGACAGCTGGGGAATATTAGGGGGCCCTGTGGCTTTAGGAGCCTGAGTGGAGCTACCTCCTGCCTGGAGTGAGGAAGGTGTCCCTTTGGCTTTGGAGAAATGAAGGTCACTGCCAGGGCCCCAGAGGGATGCAAGGAGTGGGCCTCTTTAGCCTTTGCTCCTGGCCAGTGCTCAGCTAAAGGGTTCCAGGCAGAGGGGCCCTCACAGTCTCCTGGTCAAGGGGTGAAGAGGTGGGGCTTACAGCAAACATGGAATGTGGGGTGGGGGAGGAGTGATGGCACAGCAGGGGAGGCTGAGCCTCTACCCCCCTCCACCAAGAGAGAGTGTGAGTGTGTGGCTTGGGGTGGGGGGTTGTAAAATGAGATTGTGGGATCCTGGATGGAGCAGGAGTAAGAAGCCATGAAGGAGCTGAGGGGTGATTCTGGAAGGAGGAGCCCTTTAAGTCAGGTTCTGGGTGCAGCAGTCCAGGAAAGGCTGCAGTGGGCTTCTTGCAGTGCCTGGCTTCTTCCCCTCCCTCTGGGCCTCAACCCTCTTTGTCCCTATTAAGTGGGCCACCAACTGCTAGCTAACTAGAGCCCCAACACCTCGCTCCCCTCAGGACCACAGGGCCCAGAGTTCTGTGTGAAACCTCTGGGTCTGCAGTTCCTACCAGGCTTCCTATCCATCTAAATGTGAGTCCCCAGCCTGGTCATCTGCCCCCACCCTCCTCCTCCTCTCTCCTACTCATACATCTATGCTTCCTCTTCACACACCATCTCCCACTGCAGCACCCTGTCCTCTCAGCTTAGTTGGAGCCCCTATTTCCTTCCTGACAAGCTCTCTCAGGTTCTCAGATTCACACTGAGCATTAATTTTTTCTTGAGCACTGCTTCTTCCCTTTTTTTAATGGTTCTGACTCAGAGGCAATTCTGTCTGCCCTCTCCCCAGGACATATGGTAATATGGAGATGTTTTTTGTTGTCATAGCTGTTTAGGGCAAAACTGGTGCTACTGGCATCCAGTAAGTAGAGGCCAGGATACTGCTAAATATCCTACCATGCACAGGATAGGCACTAGAACAAAGAATTTTCTGACCCAAAATGTCAATAGTGTCAAGGCTGAGAACCTCTGCTCTCTCATACAAGGTTAGGCATGGAAATTGCTAGGTGCAGAGTCTTTTGGTGCTGAATTTCTAGGAACAGCTCCTCTTTCTATTCCTCATTCTGGATGGGGGAACATGAAACAACTACAACATAGGCAAGAATCTACAGAAACAGAGTAGAGGAAGACTCACCACTCCTAAAACTTCCAATTTTTAAAGGCAACAACTTTTGAATGCCTTTCTGCTGTACAAGATAGTGCCACTTTTCAGAAAGAGAATAGCAACTTATTATTCTAGCAACTTATCAAATGTGACTTTTCATGTGGTGAAAACAGAATATAATAGGTTTTGGAGCCCTCCTTCTCCAGTTTTATTCAATCTTAAACTTCCTTTGAATATTAGAATATTTGCTGTGTCAGCAAAACACTGTAGAGGTGACTCCAGAAAAACTAACTGCGTTTGTTTTAATTCTTCCTTAAGAGAGTTATTTCTCAGAGGCTGGACCAAAGAGTGGCTTGTTTCCTTAAAGCTGAGTTTCTCGTAGTTCTCTTTCTAACTAAGCAGTGAAAATGCTCACCAACAGATTTAATAGTCAGCCTAACTTATTCCCCCCAACTCTTGCCAGTTTATTCCATCTGCACCCAGTTGTCTCCAGCATGGGGGAACCGAACCACTCTCCCGGGAAGGAGCTTCAGCACTGGACGCGAGCAGAGACTCCTGGAAAGAAAAGCTGGCATTCCCAGGCCTATGCCCTTGGGGCCATTTCCAATTTTATGTCTACTTTTCTGACCTTTCCTATTTATAAGGTTGTATTCCGGCAACAGATCCATGCTGTGGCGGTGTCAGAGGCTCTGCGACAGCTTTGGCAAGAAGGCCCCCAATACTTCTACCGGGGAATCTACCCGCCTCTTCTCTCCAAGACATTGCAAGGGACTCTACTATTTGGGACTTATGATAGCCTGCTGTGCTCTCTCTCCCCTGAGGGACCACACTCTCTGGGACACCGCTGGGCTGCAGGGCTCATGTCTGGTGTGGTGGAGGCTGTGGCACTCAGCCCCTTTGAAAGGGTGCAAAACGTGCTCCAGGATGGTCGCAAGCAAGCTCGCTTCCCTACCACCTTCAGCATTCTCAAGGAATTCAATTCTTATGGGCTTTGGGGGCGGCTATCGCTGGGGTACTATCGTGGTTTCTGGCCTGTCCTTCTCAGGAACAGCCTGGGGAGTGCTTTGTATTTCTCCTTCAAGGACCCCATCCAGGATGGCTTGGCAAAACAAGGCCTACCTCACTGGGTCCCTGCCATGGTGTCTGGCAGTGTCAATGGAACAATCACCTGCCTAGTTCTCTATCCTCTGATTGTACTAGTTGCCAATATGCAGTCCCATATTGGCTGGCAGAGCATGCCCAGCCTGTGGGCCTCTGCCCAGGACATGTGGGAAACTCGGGGCCGAAAGGTGTTCCTGATCTACCGTGGAGGATCCCTCGTCATCCTAAGGTCCAGTGTGACATGGGGCCTCACTACCGCTATCCATGACTTCCTTCAGAGGAGGTCTCATTCCAGGAAAGAGCTGAAAGACTGACTAGCTTCAGAAAGTGTGACCATGGCAACTTTGTTATTCTAAGTCTTCTTGGGTTGGTCTAAATAGCTTACTTCTTTGGCTTGGTTATCTAATACAATCATTCTTAGGATATTTGAACTGTCAGTGCACTAGAGAAGTTCCCAACCACCAACCTGTTGGGAACAGACAAAGCCTAGTATCCTTCCTTGGTCAGAAAGAGAAAGTCACTCCTGCCAGTCCACAGCTTCAACAGCCTTGGACTTAGGAGGCCTATAAATAACTTGTCAACCAGATGAAATGTCATTTCTTTAAGGAATTCTTTGATAATAAGAGGAAAGTTTCAAAGAACTTTAATTAGGCACTGTGAGTTTTGGGACCCCTCTTGTTCTCTGGAACAAACTGAGTGGAGGACCAGGAACTCCAAGTTCAAAGAACTAAGCTTGACTCTTACGATGGGGATTGCATAGAACTTCTCAAATGGCTATATTTTCATGACATTGTTCACTACACCTGTCACCACTACTCTCATTTCTCACAACTATGGGTAGCTTCAGGGTGGCAGTTGTAGCTGGGAATTCTAAATTAGACTTGTTTCAATTGATTAGGTGCCAAAAGAACTGTTGAGCTGGAAGTGGCAGTGGGGAGAGTTGTGGTTCCTGGATATATAGAAAGAATAGACTTTGAAGGAAGCGATTTAGTTGCATGTAAAGTAGAAAAAAATTACCATATATTGCTTGGAATTATCTGCAGAGACATTTTTGTTAGCAAAGCAATGGCATTGCCTAAAAACCACTTTAGTTTCCCTAAGAAATCATCACAGATCATTGCATATTTTATTGCTGTCGATATAGTCACTGTGACATAAATTAAAGATCAGAAATCTTAGCCTGTAGTTCAGAGCCATTCAAAGTATAGTACTCATAACTTTTAGCATTTCATCACACCACTCTCACTTACATAGATTTCATATACCAGCCAAACTGAACTATTGTTTTCTCCCCCAAAATGCCCCAAACTTTACCATGGCCATACTTTGGCCCACACTTATTCTCTTCACCTCCAGTGTCCCTTCTCCACATGCCAGTCTGCCAAAATCCTTCCAGAACCTCAAAGTCCAGCTTAGAGGCCACCTTCTCTGTGGCGCCTCTCCTGATTACGCACAACTGAATGTGATGGTAGTCTCTTGTGATAACTTAATATATGGCGCTGATTCCATTATGTTACTAATGTCATGTGGCCCTGTGTTCTTGGTGTTCTTCAATACCTCCTACTAGACTGTAAAACTCCTAGAAGGCAGGGATTCTTGTACACATGTTTAAATCTTCTATTGTGCCTAGGTGCTCAATAATGGTTGAATTATTGAATTGATTATCAAACTGTGATATGGTCTTTATCCTCAGGGAGCTGTCTCTTGTACATGAAGATAATGTCACCAACTCACTCTCAGCAAGAGACATACTTTTGGGGTGTGATTTTGTTTTCTTTTACAGTGGGGTCCTTGACTTACAAGTTTAATTCGTTTGGAGACCGCGCTCGTTAAGGAGCTCGTTAATTCAAATTACTCTATCAACTCAATGCAAAAAATCGGCCAAGAGACAGCTGGTATCTCAAAAAACTCATTAGTCGGGACACTCATAAGTCAAGGCCCCACTGTATTAGTATATTTAGTTTTGTGTTAATGTTGCTGCTGCTGATAATAATGATAATAAATGGCTTTCAACTGGAACATTTGACCAGTTTGTTATTCATGGTATGTTTGCTATTAGCAACACTTTAGGAACTGAAATTTCACTAACAGAAACATATTGCTTAACAGTCTCTTTAATTTCAGCTGGAATTTTGAGGATTTCCAAGATGACATATGTTGCAGTTGTCCCCTGATAGATATGATAATGACCTCCACTTGCACATCCATACCCAACTGAATTCGTCATTTGTAATGACATGATTGTAGATCCTTGTAATGAGAATTCCTCACTGAATATCACAAAAACTAGACACCACTGTAGGTAATACGAAATCAGAGAGCATTTGCCAGCAAGATCAACAGAAAATGGCTTGTCCAGAATAACTGCAGATGAGTTCCCACGTCTGATCCCATACAGACTTAGATGGGATAGGGCAGTACTCTTCCTATAGACTAAAGGAGGGAAAACACAGTCTGCACAAGTGACAGCAAAATAGAACAGCAGCTAGTTATATTTCAAGGCTAGCTCAGAAGAAAGAAACTATTATTTATAAAAATTCGTAACTTACCTATGACTTTGGTTTTTAAGCTGAAAAGGAAAGGATACATTACTGTATCTACCCACGTTTTTATGCAAGAGATGCATTTATTTCCAACTATGCTGTCAATTTCCACGTAAGTCACTGCCAGTATATGTCTCTTTCTTCATTTTAACTTATCTAGAAACTATTTCAAACTTTTAAAAAATTGCCAGCATAACTAAAGTATATAGAACACTCCCATGCTCTTTACCCAAATTTACCTACTGTTAACATTATTTACAGTTGCTTTATTATTTGAGACTTCATTCTCTAGCTACACACACACACACACACACACACACACACACGACATTTTTCCTGAACTATCAAAGAGTTGTAATTGTAGTATTTCTAGATTCAATGTTTATAGAATCAAATTATTTTAAAAAGACTGTTTTATCTCTATGTTAATGGCACAGTTATTATAGAATATTAGAAAATCCAATTTCATGGCATATTTTGAAGCTACATTGGTGGTAATTGTTTCAATTTACTATATTTGCCTTTATAAAAACTTTAAATTTACATTAAGTATGTTAATACCTGAAGTTATGCAATTATAACATAAACACAAATTTACAAATAAAGCATGTTATAATTTAAATAGTTTTTTACAAATTGGTTCATAATAAAAACATAGGCAAAATTATAAAATTATTTAAACCTATCAACTTTTTCCATTTAAATCTTCTGAGTAAAGTTTGAGGGTAATAGTTTCTAGTAATTTTAAATGTCCATATTTAGTTTTGTAAAGTTAATGTGGTTATATTTTCTGACGTTTAAAAATGACTTTTGAACTTGAGATCTATAAAATAAGGAGGTTTTTAAATACTGATGTCTTTAAAACTTATAAAATGTAAAATTTAACACTAAAGCTACTTGGTATAAAAAGTTGAAAGAAAAATAATAAAATTCCCTGTATAAGCCCTGTGTATTTTTGTCTAAATGTAAACTATATCAGCTTTTCTAAAATACAAGGTGAAATAATAAATGATTAATGTACTAACACAATTATATGGTTTATGATACTTAATTTTGCTTTTAAATTTTATTTTAAAACATGAAATAGCATTATAACCTAACTACATGTTTGGGGTAACTGCATATACTGTAGTATATTAAAATTAATAAAATAATGTTACATATGATAGAAAAAAGCATTATAGATCAGGAAATTTTGAAAAATTTCATGAAAAGAATGCGATGAGAATACAATATTTTTCTGTTCTGTTCACGTCAATTTCCCTGTTTCTTTGATACCATCTTCCTTCTAATCAAATCTTCAACACCTCTTTCCTCATCCTCAATCCTAGTTGGTGACCTGGATTTCCATTTCATTAAGAAAGAAGGAACATTCAACAGAGAACTGTCAGTTAAAAGAACATTTATAAAGCTATCAGCCACCTAACGACTACCCAGGACAAGAAGTAGAACACCTTGATTACCCCTATTCCCCTCACTCCTCCTGATCCCCAGTCCCAAGTCATGACATTCCTCTACCTTCCTAGAGGTAACCCCCATCCTGACTATTGTGATTTCATTTTTTTCCTTTTCTTTATAGGTTTATCGTCTATATGAGTAAGCAAACCTAAACAATACAGATTTGTTTTTATAGATATTTAAACTTTATATACTTGGAATTGTGACTGTCTTCTTTCACTTCACATTATTTGTGAGATTCATTCATGTTGTTGCAGGTAGCGGTGGTTATTTCAATCATGATAAATTTACTTTAAAAAGTCTTCGTTCCTTAGAGCAATTTTAGGTTCATAGCAAATTTGAGAGGAAGTTACAGGGGTTTTCTATACATTCCCTACCCACACACATACATAGCCTCTTCCGTTATCAACATTTCCCATCAGAGTAGTACATTTGTAACAATTATCACTTAAAATCCAGAGTTTATATTAGAGTTCACTCTTGGTACACTTCCTATGGGTTTAGACAAATGTATAATGACATGTATCCACTATTATAGTATCATACAGAGTAGTTCCACTGCCCACCACTAAAATCCTCTGTGTTCTACTGTTCATCTCCCTCCAGCTTCTGGCAACCACTGATCTTTTTACTGTCTCCATAATTTACATTTAAGATAATGTTATATAGTTAAAATCATACAGTATGTAGCTTTTTCAGATTGGTTTCTTTCATTTAGTAATGTGCAGTTAAGATTCCTCCATGTCATTTTATAGCTTGATAGCTCATTTATTTTAAGAACTGAATAAATAATGTATCACAATTTATTTATTCACTCATCTACTGAAGGACATATAGGTTGCCTCCAAGTTTTGGCAGTTATGAATAAATTTGTTATAAACATCTGTGTGCAGATATTTGTGTGGACATGTTTCACTAACTTTGGATAAATATAAAGGGAAAAAATTGCTAGATTGTATAGTAAGCATATATTTAGTGTTTTAAGAAATTTTCCAAAGTGTCTGGCTGTACCATTTTGCATTTCCATTAACAGTGAATGAGAGTTTCTACATCCTTGTCAGCATTTGCTGTTGTCAATGTTGGGCATGTAGGGCAATTCAATCCTTAATGGCCACTTGTAAGCTTCCTGCCACAGGAGAACGACAACAACAGACAAAAACAGGAAAAACTTGCTGGACACAAGGAGTCAGACAATACAATGAATGGAAACTGTCCTGAGGGCATCTAATCACATCCCCATCCCCATCACAAGCCCACCAGCTCAGCCCCAGACCCACTGATGACAAAAGTTTCCCACCAGTGACTGCATATAAGGATGAAGCTCCAGCTCCTGGGTCCTGCCATCATGGACCCAATGTCTCGGTGGCTCGGTGCTGTGCAGCCCTTCCCTTTGGGTATCCCATCCTCATCCCCTTTCCCTAAATAAATTCAATTTTTCTTTATCCACAGGCTGAGATGGCTATTTAGCACCATCCACCATGTTCACCTTTCATTTTGGTGGCCCTATGGAGATATCCAGAAGGGAAATCCCTTTCCTTCCCTTCCCCTCATCCCACCCCCAATCCCTAGGGACTTTAGTCTCAGGGTCCAACACCAACCAAGGCTTTCTGGACTCCCAAGCAGCGGCAGGAATGCCAGATTATCAGGCTTTCTGATTTCTACTAGTGGGTGATGTTAGAAATAAGGTGAGTCCTGCAAACAAGGGGTCCACGTGGAACACAGAGCCGCTCGGGAGCCAGGCAGCGAGGCAGGGTCTTTACTCCTGCAGGAGGGTGCGCAGCACATGGTGTGAGAGCACACCCACACTGAGCAGGAGTCCGCTCGGCTTTTATTCCTGAGCCACGTGACCTGTCCCTCACTCTTGATTGGAGCCAGGCTCACAGTCCTTCCTGATTGGCTAATTTAAAGGGAGGAGTTGGCCTTTGCCATTTCAAGATGGCAGCTCCCAGGGGAGCTGCAAGTCATGTGGCCAAAATGGTGGTTGCCAAGGCACAGGAGCCAAAATGGTGGTTGCCAAGGCATGGGAGCCACCATGGTGACTGCCACATTACAGTCTAAAATGGCTCTGTCTAAACCAGGGGTGGGCAAACTTTTTGACTCAAGGGCCACAATGGGTTCTGAAACTGGACCAGAGGGCCAGAACAAAAGCATGGATGGAGTGTTTTTTTTTTTAGTTTTATTCATTTCAAACGGGCTGGATCCGGCCCGCGGGCCGTAGTTTGCCCACGGCTGGTCTAAACTATTCTTTGACAGAAAAGATCGCCTGTTTTTCTCACAAGGCCAATCATGGAATTCTCTACAGTCAGCTCCCTTCCTGCTGGGAAAGCCCTTTTCCTTCCCATCTAAGACTGTTATGGCTGCACCTGAAGCACCAAAGACAGCCCCTGGAGCATAGTGGAGATGTCCTGTGGTGGAGGCTGAACAAAGACATTTGGTAAACAGGGGTGCCCGGGCGTTGCTGAGCAGAGCAGACCTGTGTAGCTGGAGGGGGTGCAGGTGTCACACTGGAGGAGGCTGACTTGCCCAAGAGCTGCCTCCCAGCCAGACTGTATCACAGGGAGCTGTTTGGTCTGAATAGTCTTGCTTCACCCCAAATCGGAGACGTTTGTTGGCTGTGATTTGGTGCCAATGACCATCAGTTGACATTTATTTTGTGTGTTTTTTTTAGAGTTCACAAATTCATTATCAGACCAAAAAGTCTAAGATTAACAGGCATAAGCGTCATCATAAGGGGGAGAAGCTTCATCATGACAAAGGTATGGAATGTTTAGGCAAATACATGTATGTTCTTTGATAGAGTAAATTGCACCTCTTTAAAATTCTTTTCAACAGGGTTTGTTTATGACAGCAGCGTTTTCTTTCTTTATTGGATCTTCGTAATTCTTAAAAGCATAAGAGATATCCATTCGGAAACTATGAGAGAGACTCTGTGGCCTCAAAACCAAGCCAAATCCTACCCTCTCACTAGTAATATTCTACCATTATATAATATTCATAAATAACCTTTAGTGACCGCTATGAATGGAGCTTTGCTTTGTGTTAGAAGTACTCCAGGGGAAGGAAACCAAGATGGTGGCATAGGTAAAAACCGGAAATTGCTGCCTCCCACAACTACTTCAAAAATACAACGAAAAGACAAAATGGACATCATCCAGAACTACAGGAAGGCTGGCTGAGTGGAAATTCTACAACTAGAAGGAAAAAGAAAAGCACACGTAGACTCACAGGAGCTGTGGAAGTAAAGTGCAGAGGTACGGAGGCTCGAGCGCACGAGAAAAGGGGCGGGCACCTGAGGGCACGGCTGTCTGTTTGAATCAGGAGGGAGTCACAAGCTCCCGACTGCTCTGAACTCCGGTTCCGGGAAGTCTCTGGGACCCATGACTCATACGGGGATAAACTGGACTGTCTGGCAGCAGGCAGAACTCGGAACTTGAGGGCGGCTTTCCCTCAGAGGTGCTTGCAGCAATTACTGGGACACTGAGACACGCGGCCCCTTAGGGCAGGGCTGAGGATCTGCCATAGCTGCTTGCTCCGCCCTTTGATTCCCTGAGACCCCGCCCCACCCAGGCTCCGGCAGTGGCTTTTGCATATGAATGCCCTGGCCCTTTGCAACCTGAAAATTACCTAACAAATTGCAGCTGGGCCACAGACCCAGAACTTCCAAGAGAAGGCCCAAGGTCCCACAGCAGCTTGCATTGCTTCACAGCTGGGCCTCATCTGGGCACCTCCAAACTCCAAAAAAGGAAGGGGAATCTGCAGTTCTCTTCTTAGCTCCTGCTGGGTAACCTCAGGAAGAGGCTAAATTAGCACCTCCTTAGATCCAAGAGCCAGTGTACCCAGTGGTCAAAGTGGGACCATCCAGATTACAACTCCTCAGATCCATAAGGGACACACTCAGGGGTCAGACTCAGTGAGCACCAAAGCCCCACTGAAGCAAGTCTTGCCCCAGAAGGGTGTCTTCAGCACAGAAGTTCTCCCACTGCAGACACAGCTGATTCTCACTGCCAATTGGCCTGGAGGTCAATTCCTCCCAGTGATCCTACAACAATCAAGGCATAACTACAACAAGACTGTGCACAAAGCCCACAAGGGGGTGCACCAAGAGTGTCCACCTCAGGTAACTGGGGAGGCTGAGCCACTGGGCCCTATAGGACACCCAGCACACAAAGCCACTCTATCAACACTGGGAAGCATAAAAAATGCGGAGACAAAGAAACAGGTCACAAATGACAAAAATGGAGGAAAGCAAACTACTGGATATAGAGTTCAAGGCCACGTTTATAAGGTTTTTCAAGAATTTCATGGAAACCGCCGATAAATTTAGTGAGACCCTGGAGGATATGAAAAAAGACCAACTAGAAATTAAGCATACACTGACTGAAATAAAGAATAATATACAGAGATCCAACAGCAGACAAGAGGATACCAAGAATCAAGTCAAAGGTTTGAAATACGAAGAAACAAAAAATACCCAACCGAAAAAGAAAAAAGAAAAAAGAATCCAAAAATATCGCCAAAACCGGTTTGGCTCAGTGGATAGAGCGTCGGCTTACAGACTGAAAGGTCCCAGGTTCGATTCCGGTCAAGGGCATGTACCTGGGTTGCGGGCACATCCCCAGTAGGAGATGTGCAGGAGGCAGCTGATCGATGTTTCTCTCTCATCGATGTTTCTAACTCTCTATCTCTCTCCCTTCCTCTCTGTAAAAAATCAATAAAATATATTTTTTAAAAAAAGAATCCAAAAATATGAAGATAGTGTAAGGAGCCTCTGGGACAATTTCAAGCATACCAACATCAGAATTATAGGGGTACCAGAAGAAGAGAGAGGGCAAGATATTGAAAACCTATTTGAAGAAATAATGACAGAAAACTTCCCCTACCTGGTGAAAGAAATAGACTTACAAGGCCAGGAAGCACAGAGAACCCCAAACAAAAGGAATCCAAAGAGGAGCACACCAAGACACATCATAATTAAAATGCCAAGAGCAAAAGACAAAGAGAGAATCTTAAAAGCAGCAAGAGAAAGACAGTCAGTTACCTACAAGGGAGTACCCATACGACTTTCAGCTGATTTCTCAACAGAAACCATGCAGGCCAGAAGAGAGTGGCAAGAAATATTCAAAGTGATGAATACCAAGAACCTACAATTGAGATTACTTTATCCAGCAAAGCTATCATTCAGAATTGATGGTCAGATGAAGAGCTTCACAGATAAGAAAAAGCTAAAGGAGTTCATCACCACCAAACCAGCATTATATGAAATGCTGAAAGGTATTCTTTAAGAAGAGGAAGAAGAAAAAGGAACTCTTACCATTTGCCACAGCATGGATGGAACTGGAGAGCATTATGCTAAGTGAAATAAGCCAGTCAGAGAAGGATAAACACCACATGATCTCACTCATTTGTGGAATATAATGAACAACATAAACTGATGAACAAGGACTGATCCAGAGATGGAGAGGCATTGATTGGACTGTCAGGCCTTGGAGGGAAGGTAGGGGAGGGTGGGGGTAAGGGGGAGAGATAAACCAAAGGACTTATATGCAAGCATATAGGCCTAACCAATGGACACGGACAACAGGGGGGTGAGGGCATGAGTGGGGGGGGGTAGGGGGTAACGTGGGGATAAGGACACATATGTAATATCTTAATCAATAAAAAATATATTTTTAAAAAAAGTACTCCAATACTTCAAAAATACTACAGCTGGAGAAATGTCTTGTAACTAAAGAAAAAGCACCTAAGATAGCTTTTTACTTCTTCAAAAAGTCTCTGGTGTTACAAATTTTCTTTCCTCTTAGCTCTACAGTTTTGATTTTTTTAAAAAAAAATATATTTTATTGATTTTTTACAGAGAGGAAGTGAGAGGGATAGAGAGCCAGAAACATCGATGAGAGAGAAACATCGATCAGCTGCCTCCTGCACACCCCCCACTGGGGATGCACCCTCAACCAGGTTACATGCTCTTGATCGGAATTGAACCTGGGACCCTTGAGTCCGCAGGCCGACGTTCTATCCGCTGAGCCAAACCAGTTAGGGCTACAGTTTTGATTTTAAAGTCAATACACACGATGGACTTGCAGGCCTTGCAGGTGTTAGGGGTGAAGAGCCCCACCAGGCTGGTCTCCCCACGCCGCCTCCACCTCCAGGTTCAATGATGATGACCTGCAGCTTGAAGTCGGCTGGCCTGGGGGGCGGCGTCCTCCTGAGGGCCTGGCCCCTCCGGCCCCAGCACCACAGCACCAGGTAGCTGGTGCCCGAGGCCGCCACCCCCTGCCCGCCTCTGCAAGGAGGCGCCTGGGTCCATGCATGCATATGGCTCCTGCTCGCCCCTGCTGGCCGCCGCCCACCTTGCACCCTGAGCCAGGGCGCCCCCTGGGCCTCCGCTGTGCACCTGGGGTCGACCCGGGTTCACAGTCCGCCCCTTCCAGCGGTCCCCGCAGCCCACGGCTTCCCGTGCCAGCTGCGCTGCTGGTTGGCTGTTGGTGCCCGCGCCCCCAGTTGACATTTATTAATCCAAGCGTTTATTATGGGTATGGATTAATGCATACTTATTGTATAGCTGGGCTTCTTTACATAATGGAAAGTCCAGCAGGCAAATTACCAACGAGCAATAATTTTGATTTGTCAACCAATGGTCCTTTGCACCAGTGTAATCCCCAGTTTAGGGGCGCTGTGAAAAAGGAAACTTCCCTGCAACAGCTACAATGTGATACAGTACGGCTGTGGAACAACGCAACAGTGCCGCAGCTTAATGATGAAGCAGCACAGCTTGAAACAGCAGGACTTCGAGAAGGCGGCCAAGTAAGGTGGCCTAGGGGGAAAGGGGAAGGCTCCAGTTGCTACGGCTCCAGCGCCGGCACCATTGCTTCTGCTACCGAGAGGCCACTCAGTGTTTCAGCTTCCGTTGGGTAATATCTTCACTGGAAAAAGAAAGCGTGCTCACTACAAATGCTATTGTATTTACTTAACAAATACAATATTCCCTGTGCAAAAACAATGTGCTCAGACAATGCTTTAGACAACAGATTGTATAGGTGTTTTTTTAACTCAATGGAAAGTCCAGAATGAAGATTACTAAGGTGCAATAATTTTGATTTGTCAACCAGTGGTCCTTTGTACCAATTAATTCCCCAATTTGAGGGTGCAGTTAAAAGGAAACTTAAATCTGTGCAAACAGCATAAAGGTGATACACAGCATGCCTATGAGAACAGCGTGACTGAAACAGCTCAATAGTGCACCAGCTTAATGTTGAAGCAGCACAACTTGAAACAGCCTGGCTGTGAGGAGGCGGCAAAGAACGCCGGCCCAATTGTAAGCGGGAAGGATCCAGGTGCGCTGGCTCCATCGCTTCTGCTACAGAGAGGCACTTAATGCTTCGACTTCCAAGGGGCAATGTCTTTAGTGGAAAAGGAAAGTGTGCTCACTACAACCGCATGGAGCTCATTTATATAGACAGAAGGCTCCGCCCCTGAGCCATGATTGGTCGTTCTCATTCAAATGAGGGCTCCAAATGCTCACAGTTTGGTCCAAAAAGTACAGTCCTGCTTGGTCAGAAGAGAGGCACTCTGATTGGTCAGTGAAAATGCTGATGAGGCTAGCTCAGATTGGACAGAAAAAGCCTCAGTCCCATTGGTTGAAATAGAATTCCACAAATACCTTTAAGTGCTGACTCCGCTGGCAGCAACACAGTGCAGGCAAGCAGTTTAATGCTGGAGGCAGGCAGTTCAGTGCAGGCTTCTCCCTCACGTGCAGTTTTCCTGAGAGGGCCTTGTGCAGAAATGGCTGCTAGGCTCTGCTTTCAAATTTGAGTGTAGTTAGTGCCAGGCGTCTCAGAGTTCACAGACTTAACAATCAGGAAAATGTGAAATAGCTTTGTATCACCACCATTATATTACCTAAATATAGCACTTTAGCCCTACCTGATTTGGCTCAGTGGATAAGAGCCTTGGCCCATGGACTGAAAGGTCTCAGGTTCGATTCCAGTAAGAGCACATATATTGGTTGCAAGCTCAATCCCTGGCCCTGGTCATGGTGTGTGCAGCAGGCAACCAATCAATGTGTGTCACTCAGATGGATGTTTCTGTCCCTGCCCCTCCCTTCCACTCTCTTTAAAAATCAATGGAAAAATATCCTAGGGTGAGAATTAACCAAACAAAAAAATAAATAAGTATAGCATGTTATACAATGCTTTTTTTAAAACTTGTTTTTACATTTATTTTTATATTTTTACTTATTAGTATTTTCCCTGTACAATGATTGAATTTTATTTTATTTTATTATTTTTCATTGCCATTTATTCCCTCTATGCCCTCTTCCACCTACACGCCCCCCCCCAGCCCCGTCCTGCAATCACCTCACTGCTAGACAATGCTTTTGTTTATTTTTATTTTGAACAAATATTTATTGAGTGCCAATAGATGCCAGGCATTGTTCCAAGCATGTGGGATACATCAGTGAGCAAAGTAAACAAAGATCCCTGCCTGCAACAGATGAACACAACAGTGCCTCTAGCAGAATGAACACAGTAGTGCCTTGCTTCAATTGAATGTCAGATCTCTTAACTCAGAGTCACAGGGAATAAGGGTTTAAAAAGGGTTCCTCTACTCCAAGCATGTCAAACTCAAAGACTAACACAGGCCAAATAAACAAGGTTTAAGATTATGTGGGCCACAGAAAACAAAAGCTTCAATTTTCATAGAAACATAGTAATACAAAAGGCTGAAATAAATGAGTCATCTTATCTAATAAAGAGGGAATATGCAAATTGACCATCACACTATAATGGTCAAGATGGCTGCGCCCACAGCAGAGGCTGAGTTCCCATAATGAGCCTTAAGGAGCAATCAGCAGGGGCCTGAGGCTGCATTGTGCTGGGCTGGGGCAGGGGACCTGAGGCTGCACCTCCCACCTGGCAGGGCTTGACAGGGGACCTCAGGCCATGACCCCAACCCCAGCAACAGGCTGGAGGACCTAAGGCTGCACCCCCTGCCCCAGCACAGAGCCGGGGGACCTGAGGCTGTGCCCCCTGCCATGTGGGACTTGACAGGGACCCTGAGGCTGAACCCCCCACCTGGGGGGGGGGGCTTGACAAGGGTGGGGCCGGCTGAGTCTGGATATCACCCAATGTGGGTGGGGCAGGCTGGGTCTGGGTCTCATGCGATTTGGACGCACCATGGGTGTGTGGGGACTTGACTCTGGATCTCGCAGCATGCCCTAGACCAGGGGTGGGCAAACTTTTTGACTCGAGGACCACAATGGGTTCTTAAACTGGACCGGAGGGCCTGAACAAAAGCATGGATGGAGTGTTTGTGTAAACTAATATAAATTCAAAGTAAACATCATTACATAAAAGGGTACGGCCTTTTTTTTTTTTTTTTTTTTTTTTTTTTAGTTTTATTCATTTCAAACGGGCCGGATCCAGCCCACGGGCCGTAGTTTGCCCACGGCTGCCCTAGACTCTAACAGGAGGAAGATTTTCATATACATTTTACTAATTTTCTTTCATCTCTGACACTTCTGTTATAGAAAAAAGGCAAGTAGCAATTTAAAAATATTTCCTCTAATAAATCCCCTTTTAATGTGCACAAATTTCATGCACCGGTCCACTAGTCCTATATAATAAAAGGCTAATATGCAAACAGACCGAATGGTGGAACAACCGAACAACCGATCACTATGACGTGCACTGAGCACCAGAGGTCATGCATGGAACATGGCGGGCATTGGCCCAGGTGGGATGGTGGAGCAGTTGAGTGGGAGCACCAAACCAAGGTGGGGCACCAGTTGCTGTCATCGGGGTGAGCCTCTGGTGGTTACTGAAAATTATTTGTTCCCCCGCACCGCAGTCCCCACTGGCACTTGCATCTGTTGCCGGTGCTGGCCCCAGTTGAACCCACTGCCAGTACCCGGTGCCTGCCCCGATCTCTCAGCGCCATCAGCGGGTGCAAGTGGTGACTGCCAGTGCCTATCACGCCTCAGAGCTTCTCCACCTCCTCCTGCTCCTGAGGGGAGATCAGGGCTGGCTGCCACCTCTCACACCTGCTGCCTGCAATGGCCCCCTGCTTACACACCCGCTGTCAGTACTGGAGCCGCTGCTCACACCCACTGCCAGTGCCGGCCCCACTCACACCTGCAGTTGGTGCTGGAGCCACTGCTTGTACCCACGGACAGTGGCCGGCACTGGTCCCGATTGCTTGGTGCCATCAGCAGGTGTGAGCGAGCAGTAGCTGCTGGCCCTGATCTCCCTTGAGGGTTTCTCTACCTCCCCCTGCTCCAGAGGGGTGATAGGGGCAGCAGCTGCTGCTTGCACCTGGCTCACACCTGCTGATGGCACAGGCCCCAATAACTCGATGCCTTAAAGTGGATGTGAGCGGGGCCAGCACTGTCAGCACATGGGAGCGGCAGGGCGGGAGCAGGGCTGACAGCAGACATGGGACCGGAGGCTGTGGCGGGAGGGGCCAGGCAGATGATGGGCCAAGACCCGCCCCTGAGCCTACTGCAGCCTTGCAGCCCACACTTCCTTTCAAGGTGCACAAATTTGTGCATTAGCCCCCTAGTCCTCAACATAAAACAATAGGACATTTTAATAAAAATTAATAGTTTTTATTTACCATTAACTTACAAGACACAGAATAACTGCACAAATTAATAAGCATAACACAAATAAACCTATTTTCCTTGTTCTTCAAAGGCAGGGACTTCTCTACAGTCAGCTGCTCTCTGCCTAGAAGAGCACACTTTCCATTCCAACCTAATACTGTTTCCAGCTGAACACTGAAAACACTTCTCAAAAGAGTGAGGATGTCCTGTAGGTTGGCTGCAGTAGAACTATCTTGGCAAAAGCAGAGTGGACCAGAGCTGAGCAGAGCAGACCTGTCTAGCCAGATAGGGCCAAAGCTGTATCATTGAGCTGGGCTGCCTTATCCAAGGGCTGCCTCCCAGCCATGCTCTATCACAGTTGAGCTGTCTGCTGTGAATAAAGTCTCCCTCCCAAATTGGAGAGTCCTGGTGCCATTCAATTGGTGCCAATGACCTTCTGTTAACATTTATGAATTCAAACATGTATTATATGGGTATGGATTCATGTATACTTATTGTGTAGTTGGGTTGTTTTTTAACTTAAAGTCCTGCATGAAACTTACCAATGTGCAATAATTTTGATTTGTCAACCAATGGTCCTTAGCACCAACGTAATCCCCAGTTTGGGATGCAGTGAAAAGGAAACTTTATTCTGTGTAAACAGCTTAAAGGTGATATAGTTGCCCATGAGAAGAGCCGGCTTTGGAACAGCGCAATAGTGCAACAGCTCAATTGTGAAGTAGCAAAGCTTGAAAGAGCACGGTGTGAGGAGGCAGTAAAGCAAGGTGGGCCCCTTGTAGGGAGGGCGGCATCCAGCTCCAGGCAGAAGACTTCAGTGTTTCAGTTTCGGCAGGGAAGCCTTCAGTGGAAAAAAACTGTGCTCACCAAGACACCTGGGAGCTCATTTATATCGACAGAAATCTCCATCCCTGAGTCATGATTGGTCTGCTCTCATATGAGGACTCCAAATCCTCACAGTTTGATTGATCTGAAAACCACTGTCCTGATTGGTCATAACAGACCAAATCTGATTGGTCAGTGAAAATGATGGAGGACAGAGCTGTGCAGCTTGGATTGGACAGGGGAAGCCTGGGTTCTATTGGTAGAAATACAATTCCTTTGTAAGGGCTGGCTGAGATGGCAGCAACACAGTGCAGACGAGGAGTTTAGCTCAGACTTCACCCTGAAGCAGTTTGCCTGAGAGGGACCTGTGTAGAAATGGCCACTAGACTCTGCTTTTAAATTTGAGCCCAGTTAGCCACCAGGAGCCTTCCTTAGTAGGCATTTTCCAAGAGTTCAAACTTAACTAAGTCAGAAACGTGAAAGTTTTCTGTCACCACCATTATACTATGTAAATATAGTACATTACACAATGCTTTTTTAAAACCTGTTTTTACATTTACTCTTGTTTTTACTTAACTACAATCACACTGTATATGATTGGAACCTGCCCCCACCCCCATCCCCCACCCGAGAAATCACCACACTATTAGTCAATGCCTTTAGACAACATATTGTGTAGGTGTAAAGTCCAGCATGCAAATTACCAAAGTGCAACTTGATTTGTCAACCAATGGTCCTTTGTATCAATGTATCAATTTAATCCCCAATTTGGGGGTGCAGTGAAAAGGAAACTTTATTCTGTGCAACCAGCATAAAGGTGATACAGCATGCCTATGAAAGGAGCAAGGCTGTGGTACAGCATAATAGTGCAACAGCTTGATTGTGAGTCAGCAAAAATTGAAAGAGCAAGGTGGCAAGGGCAGCATGGTTCCATGTTACAGCTGTGTTCAACAGAGCATCAGCTCATTAAAGTATTAGCCCAGCGTATGAGCCCCTGCAACAGGAATCTGGTGCAAATAGCATGTAAGCCAGCCAAGAGAGGAACACCCTTTGTGCAGGAGTTTAAATGTTCATTTCACACCCTTGCAGTGACCACTCCTATTGTGTCCACTGACTTGTCCCCAGATGTGACTGACAGGTAAGCATCTTCCCATGGCACTCAGACCTTACTGGGCATGTGCCCAAAATGCCTTTGTCCAGTCTCTTCCCCATCAATCAGCAGGGAGCAGACTTGGAGAGTGTTAAATTACAGCTTTCTGGCAATGCTGTATGAATGGCATGCCTATATTACCTAGTCTTCCCTTTACTCCTTTTCTGTTGATAAAAATAACCAGGTCATTATAACGATATCAGGAGCAGGGTGCCTGCACATATCACTTGGAATAACTTCATAAAGACAGTTTGTCTCCAGTCCCCACTTCTTTAACCCGAGAAAGAAAATAGCTATCAAAAAGAGCTATTGGTGGCTAAGTGGGCTTAAAAAATTAATTCAAGCATTTATTATTGGTATGGGTTCATGTGTACTTACTGTATACCTTTTTTTTTTAACTAAATGTAAAGCTCAGCATGAAGGCTACTATTGTGCAATACAATTATTTCAATTTCTTAATGGTCTTTAGTGCTAAACCAATCCCCAATTTGGGGGTGCAGTGAAGAAATATACTTTATTCTCTGCAGAGAACTTAAATGTGACAGTATGCATATGAGAGGAGTGTGGTTGTGAACAGCTCAGTAGTGCAACAGCATAATTATGAAGCAGCACAGCTTGAACCAGCCTGTCTGTGAGGAAGCACCAAAGCAAGGTGGTTCTGGGAGCTCCAACCACAGCTCCTCACTGCCACCTCTTCATTGCATAGGAAAGTGTGCTCTCTTAGACAGCAAGGAGCTCATTTATATTGACAGAAGTCTCCTCCCCTTAGCCTTGATTGGCCCATTCTCAGGCAAATGAGGACTGCAAATCCTCACAGTTTGATTGGTCCCAAAAGTACTGTCCTGATTGGTCAGAATAGTGCCACTCTGATTGGTTGATGAAAATGCAGATGGGGGATAGAGCTGTGCAGCTGGGATTGGACATGTAAAGTCTCAGTCCTATTGGTTGAAATACAATTTCAGGGACCCCTTTATAGGGCTGGCTCAGGTGGCAGGAATACTATGCAAGCACTAGTGCTGGAGGCAGGCAGTTTAGTGCAACCTTCTCTATGAAGCACAGTTTGCCAGAGGGGGACCTGTGTAGAAATGGTGGCTAGGCTCTGATTTTAAATTTGATCCCGGTTAGTTGCCAGGAGCTTTCCTTAGTAGGCATCTTCTTTCACATGGTTCAGAGATTTAACAGGAAAATGTGAAAGTTTTTGTTTTTGTTTTTTTCCCTTTTCTTCAAACGGGTTTCTATCACTACCATTATACTCTCTAAATATAGTACATTAGACAATGCTTTTATTTTATGTGTTCTTACATTAATTTTTATATTTTCACTTAACAATTAGAATTTTCCCTGTATATTGATTGGAGTTATTTTTTACCATCACCATTTATTTCCTTTATGTCCTCTTTGCCCTCTTCCACCTCCTTCCCCCATGCCCTCACAATCTCCACATTGTTGGACAATGCTTTCAGAAAACATTTTTAAAAAAATATATTTTATTGATTTTTTACAGAGAGGAAGGGAAAGAGATAGAGAGTTAGAAACATCGATGATGAGAGAAACATCGATCAGCTGCCTCCTGCACATCTCCTACTGGGGATGTGCCCGCAACCCAGGTACATGCCCTTGACCAGAATCGAACCTGGGACCCTTCAGTCCGCAGGCCGACGCTCTATCCACTGAGCCAAACCGGTTTCGGCAGAAAACATTTTGTGTAGCTATTTTTTAAACTCAATGGAAAGTCCAACATGACGATTGCTAATGTGCAATAAAGTAACTTTAACTTGTCAACCAAAGGTTCCTTGCCACCAACTCATTCCTAAATTTGGTCCCTCCATGCTGTCTCAAAAGGTAAGAGATGCTATTTCTATACAGCTGCATAGTGTTCCATTGAATTGTATCTAATATTTAGAAACACTTTTACCATTTTATAGTCCCTCTCCAAAAATGCAAAAGTAATGGTTTTAGAATGCCTAGACAATCAGCAAATTCTGTAAAGGAAGCAGCAAAGGTTTCCATTAATATCACCTGCTGTGTGCTTCATATCTGTTTAGTTCATTGGACACAGATGAGTGTCATCACCCCTGTCCTGGCCCGTCCCACTGGCTGGTCTCAGGGAGGGTCTGTGATGCTGCTGGGAGTGAGGTGGGGTGTTGCTGTTTAGGTAGGTCACACTCCACATAGGCTAAATCTCAACATATTTAATTGCAGAACATTATCTTCTTATGGATTGGCTAGGTTGCAAATAAACTCAAGGGCATTCCACACATTAAGCAAGATGGAATCACAGGGACTGGCTTTACCTTCCAGACGAAATACACAAAACAATCGTTTCAGACACTGAGCATCAGCTATCACAGGACAGTGATTCCTGAGAGAGGAGACAAATGAGATGAGCCCTGTGATGGCCTCGTTTACAGCCTTCAGAGAGGCTGCAGGCTGAGGAGCAGAAAGGGGGCCCAAGAGACCACACGTGGCCATGGAGGAAAGGTGTGTGGACTTCACAGGGCAGAGTCTACTTTGGGGTCTGCAAAGAGCCGTCCCCCCACCCCCTCTTGAGTTCCCCCTGAGGACTGATCAGTGCACACTTCTAAGGGGAAAGAGCCCTTCAGATCAGAGAGGAACCCTGAGTTCCCACAGCGCTGGGAATGGTTGTTCCCACAGCCCAGCAGGTGGAGTCCTCAAGATGTTGAACACAGCTGACAACGAAGCAATGCAGGCACTCGGCCTTACCTGAACAGGCGGACACTCTGCTCAGGGCTGAGTTTCCACCTGTCCTCTCAGGGGTGTCCCTCTGCTGAGGAGAGGGTGCTGTGGGGGGTTCCCAGGGACTCGCGGGTCCTGGAATTACCCTCACCTTCGGCAGGTTCTCCTTCACCTTGAGCTGGGTCAGCAGGAGGAGCACACATGCTGAGTCAGAAGGGAATCCTTTGTTTTGGTGGCATGGTCACAAAATTTAGTTACTTATGTTAATTTGTAAAAGATAATTCAGAAAAGAAACACATTTTTAGCAGCTTTTTATCAGATATTCTGATTTTCATCAAGTTTTAATGGGATATAACGTGTGATCCATGCAGGGAGCTGTTCCATACATAAAGCCAGTGTTACCTTGGTAGGTGTTTATGTTTTCTCTTTAAACTGAGCCCATGTAAACACACAGCTTTTTTAAGGCTTTATTTTGGCACAGCTATTTCTAGAACAGGGAAGCTGTAAAGGACCAAACTAAGCCTGCCAGCAAGGTGAGGCAGGCAGGTGTCCAGGACACGTGGGGGCCAGAGGCCTTTGCTGCAGGCACAAGTCATCTGGATGGGGAAAATGAGACATTTCTGGGGGATAGCAATCTGAATCTGTGCCAGTAACCTAATGCACATTCTTGTTAGTCTATAGCAGGGGTCCTCAAACTTTTTAAACAGGGGCCAGTTCACTGTCCCTCAGACCATTGGAGGGCCGGACTATAGTTTTTAAAAAAACTATGAACAAATTCCTATGCACACTGCACATATCTTATTTTGAAGTAAAAAAACAAAACGGGAACAAATACAATATTTGTATTTGCATGTGGCCTGCGAGCCGTAGTTTGAGGACCCCTGGCCTATAGTCTAGTCCAGTGATGGCGAACCTTTTGAGCTCAGCGTGTCAACATTTTGAAAAACCCTAACTTACCTCTGGTGCCGTGTCACATATAGAAATTTTTTGATATTTGCAACCATAGTAAAAAAAAATTATATGTTTGATATTTATTTTATACTAGAGGCCCGGTGCACAAAAATTTGTGCACTGGGGGTGGGAGGTCCCTCAGCCCAGCCTGGGCCCATTCACAGTCCAGGACCCCTTGGGGGATGTCCACCTGTCGACTTAGGCCCACTCCCTGGGGGAATCAGGCCTAAGTTTGCAGTCAGACATCCTTCTGGCAGCCAGGGAGCCCTCAAGGGATGTCCGACTAAAGGCTTAGGCCCCCAAGGGATCAGGTCTAAACCATTATTTGGACATTCTTAGTGCTGCCACGGAGGTGGGAGAGGCTCCTGCCACCACCACTGCGCTGGCCAGCCATGAGCCAGCTTCTGGCTGAGTGGCATTCCCCATATGGAAGTGCACTGACCACCAGGGGGCAGCTCTGCATTGAGTGTCTGCCCTCTGGTGGCCAGTGCGCATCATAGCAACCGGTCATTCTGCCATTCAGTCAATGTGCATATTAACCTTTTATTATTATTATATAGGACGTCCCTATTTCCCCCCTTTTGCCCCCTCTACCCAGAACTTGCCCCCCACTTCTCTCTGGCCATCACCATACTGTTGTCTGTGTCCATGGGTTGTGCATATATTTTCTTTGGCTAATCCCTTCTTTAAATTTTTATTTTCAGATAAGTGTTTATAACTGCACTATTATATATTTTCTATTATATCATTTAGAATTAAGATATTTTTTAATTGAACCCTTGTAAATTTTAGCACAATTTAATAAATTATGCTAGAAGCAATTAGGAGATTTTTCATGTAATGCATACACATTTCAATTAATATTTTATTAATTTTTACTTTTTTAATATTTTAATTTGAAATAATCTTATACATTTAAAAAAGTTATAAAATACTACAGCATATTATATGTTCCCTTCACCCAATTTCTTAGGTGTTAATTGAACATAACCATTATACAACTAACAAAAGTTGGAATATATTTTTCTTATAATCTCTTTAATGTTACTTAATCCATTTACTTTGTTTTTGTTAATCTTCACCCAAGGATATTTTTCCATTGAATTTTAGAGAGAGTGAAGGGAAAGGGAGAGACACATTGATTGGTTGCTTCCTGCACATGCTCTGATAGGACCTGGGATCAAGCCAGCAACTGAGGTACATGCCCTTGACTGGAATTGAACCTGGGACCCTTCAGTCCATGGGCTAATGCTCTATCCACTGAGCAAGACAGGCTGCAGCTTAATTCATTTACTTTTAATCTATATGTGTCTTTATATTTAAAGTGGGTTTTGTTTTTGATTTACCCTCATAGTCTGTCTTTTAATTGGTGCATTTATGCCACTGACTTTCAGAGTGCTTACTGATAGAGTTACTACCATATCAGGTGGCATCTGGGGCTTCTGGGGCCGGCCTGCCCTGGATGGCGGTGCGCTGGCTGCTGGCGCTTTCCTGCCCTGCCTGCAGTATGCAAATTAGCCACCATCTTTGTTGGTGGTAAATTTGCATATTGCACTGATTAGCCTATGGGAGGCATAGCAAAGGTACGGTCAATTACCATGTTTGTCTATTAACAGATAGGATAGTTAAATGCAATTTAACAAAGAAAAATCAACCAAAAAAATGAGTTTGCGTGTCACCTCTGACACGCGTGTCATAGGTTCGCTAGTCACTGCCCCTTCTTTAATTATCTGGTCCTGCAAGACCTGTTTACCTAAGTACTACTCCCCTTTTAGAGAGGCCATAAACCATGAACAATACACAACCCCTAGATGGAGTCATCAGCACTGGTGCTAGGCCAGGCCTTTAGATGTGGTCTCACGGCCCCCATCCCAACACACGGGACCTTTTGCAAAGCCTGTGAAAGGTCCGGAAGTCCCATCCCATATTTGGGGGACAAAGAAACTAAAGAGTATAAAGGGAAAGCTTCCTCAATATTGGCTTGCTTAGGAATTGGAGAGAAACAGTCTCCCCTGAGTCACTGTACCGGTACACGTGAAACGTCTGGAATTAATTGGGTTTTTCCTGTGCCTCCAGTACTCCTGCGTATTTTTCGGTTGCCTGGTAAATTCTGTAATAATCTGGGTGCGTATGTATTGTGGGGGCTGTGAGGGGGCCTGGCTGTGCCTGGGAACTGGGCTCCTTAACAAGCTCACTGTCCTGGTCTGAGATGAGTGTGGCTGTGACAGTTGTGTGAAGATGAACAAATGCTCTAGTCATGACTGGAGACTTGTTTTAGGTTAGAACTTTCAAAAGAGTTAAGATTACGGCCATTCTGTGGACTGTGGTAAGGTGGTGTCTGTAACGTCTTAGGTGATGCTGCACAAAAATGTGGGGGAGTGAGTTGTATGTCCTGTTTTTTCTCTCAGGCTGCTAACTTTCCTGGCTGTTGAGTGAAGCTCCGAGGCTGTTAGAGGGACCGCCTTGGGCTGTGGCCTCCTGGTGTCATTGGAGGAGCAGCCTAGGCTGACTGGTGGCCTCCATGGTGGCCAGGGCTGATGTTCCTGTTCTCCATCTGCCCAACACTGTTCCTCCACTTCGAATGCAGGAAATGAAATTCAGACTCAGGAGGCGAGAGGGAAGGAATTTTACATCCACTGCGCAGCGAAAACCAGAAGCTGACCCTTGGGAGCATTCTGAGTGGTGACTGCCACAGCCTCCTGTATATTCTCTTCAGAACTCCTGACACTGGGAAGACAGTGACAACAACAGAGGCTGTGTTACGTACAGGTGAGACAGGCGGCAACATGGTTAACAGTGAACTTAGCTCTGAGGTGTGTTCATGCCGTCAGGAATTCTGTTTGTTTAGATTGTAGAATCAGAAAGGTGGAAAGAGCTTGGAAACCCCAGTTGCTCTTGACAATATCAGCTGTTTAGGTCAGGGTTTCCCTAAGTGTGGCCTTAGACCCCTTCACTGAAACTGTCAGGGCTGCTTGTTAAAATGGCAGAGGAACATGGGGCCAGAAGAAAAATGGAGCAGTTGAGGCTTCTATGCCATCTTGCGCTTAAGGGAAAGAGGGTAAGGCAATTCACAGGTGGATGAGGAGCAAACATTAGGTAAACAACATGTTGCCAACGGTGACCAGAATCAGGGGACACACAGGGAGTAAATAACAGACTTGGCAGGTTCCTCCTTGTCTGCCACACTCAGTTCATATTGAAATATAGTTAAGTGTGAAGATAGCTCCCTTCCTGGAGCAGGAGGCTGCTGATCAATGATGTATCTCTCTCATCGATGTTTCTATCTCTCTATCCTTATCTCTTCCTCTCTAAAAACTCAATAAGATATATTTTAAAAATAGAATAGGACCACAGTTAATGATTACTCACCTTACTAACTACAGATAAGAGGTTTTCTTACAAACCATGGAAAAGTGGAGGATGTGTTGCAAGGAGGAAAACAGGATGTAAAATGGTAAGATACATCTCAGAACCTGATTACTTAGAAAAGAAAATGCATTTTGAGGACAAACCAAAGACAGGACACACTTTGATTTGGTGCTTTGCCTGGATCTTGGCTCCGTCTGGGACTTTGTCTCAGGAATGCTGACCATTCTCTGGTCCCAGCAATAGGTTGAGCTGGGTTTTAACGTGGTAGAAAATTAATTAACTTGTTATCAGACTTCAAGATTCTGGAAGGAAACACAAGAGCCACAGACCCTGCAGCCATTATTGTGCTTCCCCCCTTCCTGCTTGCATGTAGCCTTTCTTCCTTATCCTATCTAATAATAGAGAAACATGGTTATTAACCATAACTTCGCTACCCTTCCCATTGGCTAATCAGCAAGATATGCAAATTAACTGCCAACCAAGATGGCGGCTGGCAGCCAGGCAGCTGAAGCGAACTGGAGGCTTGCTTGCTCCAGTGAAGGAGGAAGCCAAGGTTCCTCGCCTGCCGCTGCCGGCCTCTGAGCTGCAGTCTAAGAAACAATGTTGCAATTATAGAAGCTAAACCATCCCCAGAAACCTGCTTTCAGCCAGCCGGGCCTCAGAGCTGGAGTTGAAACAGTGTTTCAATTATAGAAGTGAAACAAACCCAGAGACCTGCTTTCAGCAGCCAAGGTTTCAGAGCTGGAGCCGAGCCTCAGAGCTAAAGCCGGCTCTCAGTTCCAGTGACAGCCATAGAAGATAAATAAATCCCAGAATTAAAAAAAAGAAAAAAAGGAGAGGTTGGGAGCTTCAGTCACCCGCCAGCCTGAAAACGGCCCTCATCCGCTCACCCAGACTGGCCAGGCACCCCAGTGGGGACCCCCACCCTGAAGGGGGTGTGACCAGCTGCAAACAGCCATCATCCCCTCATCCAGGCTGGCCAGGCACCCAAGCGGGACCCCCACCCTGATCCGGGACACCTTTCAGGGCAAACCAGCCGGCTCCTACCCGTGCACCAGGCCTCTATCCTATATAGTAAAAGGGTAATATGCCTCCCAGCACCAGGATCAGTGGAGCTGTGAGGCCTCCTAAACCCTGGATCAGCGGAGCCGCGAGGCCTCACGCCCCAGGATCAGCGGAGCTGCGAGGCATCTCGGCACTGGGATCAGCGGAGCCTCCCAGCACTGGGATCAGTGGAGCAGCGAGGCCTCCCAGCACTGGGATCAGCCGCGAGGCCTCCTGGCCCCTGGAGCAGCATGACAGGGTGCAGCGCCCAAACCCCCTGATCGCCCTGCGGCTCTGTGTGTGACAGGGGGCGGGGCCACAACCTCCCTATCCGCCCTGCTCTGTTTGTGACAGGGAAGGCGCCCCAACCCCCTGATCGGCCCTGTTCTGTGCCTGATGGGGGGAGCTCCCCAACTCCCTGATAGGCCCTGCTCTGTGTGTGACAGGGTACAGAGTCCCAACCCCCCAATCGGCCCTGCTCTGAGCCCGACCAGGGGCTGCACCTAGGGATTGGGCCTGCCCTCTGCCCCCGGGAGCGGGTCTAAGCCAGCAGGTCATTATCTCCCGAGGGGTCCCAGACTGTGAGAGGGCACAAGTGGGGCTGAGGGACGCCCCCCCCCCCGCCAGTGCACAAACTTTTGTGCACCAGGCCTCTAGTCTATAATAATAAATGAGTAATATGCTAATTAGACTGGACAGCTGGATGACCTTCCAGACATCCTTCCAGACGACATTCCAGACCACGCTGAAGTGGTGGGGGTGAGCAGAGGTGGTTAGGGGTGATCAGGCAAGCAGGCGAGTGGTTAGGGGCAATAAGGCAGGCAGGCAGAGTGGTTAGGGGAGATCAGGCAGACAGGTGAGTGGTAAGGGGTTATTAGGCAGTAAGGCAGAGGCAGTTAGGGGTGATCAGACAGGCAGGCAGAGTGGTTAGGGGCAATCAGGCAGAGGCAGTTAGGGTCGATCAGGCAGAGGCATTTAGGGACGATCAGGCAGTCAGTCAGAGGGGTTAGGGGCTATAAGGCAGGCAGGCAAGTGGTAGGGGCAATGAGGCAGGCAGAGACAGTTAGGGGTGATCAGGCAAGCAGGCGAGCGTTTAGAGGTGATCAGACAGGCAGATAGAGTGGTTAGGGGCAATTAGGCAGGCAGGAGAGTGGTTAGGGGAAATTCAGCAGGTAGGCGAGTGGTAGAGGGGAATTAGGCAGTCAGGCAGAGGCAATTAGGGGCAATCAGGCAGGCAGGCAAGTGATTAGGGGCAATCAGGCAGGCAGGCAAGTGGTTGGGGCGATCAGACAGGCAGGTGAGTGGTTAAGGGCGATCAGGCAGACAGGCGAGTGGTTAGGGGCAATGAGGCAGTCAGACAGAGGCGGTTAGGGGTGATTAGGCAGGCAAGCAAATGGTTAGGGGTGATCAGGAAGGCAGGCAAAGAGGTTAGGGGAATCAGGCAGGCAGACAGAGTCGTTAGGAACTAGCGGTCTTGGATTGTGAGAGGGATGTCTGACTACCAGTTTAGGCCCAATCCACAGGCATCCCCCAAGGGGTCCTGGTTAGGGTGGGCCTAAACCCGTGGTCAGCAAACTGTGGCTCGTGAGCCACATGTGGCTCTTTGGCCCCTTGAGTGTGGCTCTTCTTAAGCCTTCGGAGTACCCTAATTAAGTTAATAACAATATACCTACCTACATAGTTTAAGTTTTAAAAATTTGGCTCTCAAAAGAAATTTCAATTGTTGTACTGTTGATATTTGGCTCTGTTGACTAATGAGTTTGCTGAACCAGAAGCTGGACATCCTAAGCCAGCAGCTGGACATCCTTAGCACTGCTGCAAAGGCGGGAGAGGCTCTTGCCACCGACAGTGTGCTCACCAGCACTGAAACCAGCTTCTGGCTGAGCAGTGCTTCCCCTGTGGGAGCACACTGACCACCAGGGGGCAGATCCTGGGTTGAGCGTCTGTCCCCTGGTGGTCAGTCCACATCATAGTGACCTGTCATTCCACCATTTGGTCAATTTGCATATTAGCCTTTTATTATATAGGTTGAATGTCATTAAATGATGGCTACATATAGAATAGTTGATTGATATTATCCTGAGTAGTAATAAATATTTATAAAACTGATTTAATTTTGTTGGTTCATGTTCTCCTAAGTCAGTGGTTCTCAACCTTCCTAATGCCACGACCCTTTAATACAGTTCCTCATGTTGTGGTGACCCCCAACCAGAAAATTATTTTCATTGCTACTTCATAACTGTGATTTTGCTACTGTTATGAATTGTAATGTAAATATCTGATATGCAGGATGTATTTTCATTGTCACAACTTAAACATAATTAAAGCATAGTGATTAATCACAAAAACAATATGTAATTATATATGTGTTTTCCGATGGTCTTAGGTGACCCCTGTGAAAGGGCCGTTCAAACCTCAAAGGGGTCGCGACCTACAGGTTGAGAACCGCTGTTCTAAGTGATCTATAGGCATTTTTGAAATGTTTTTATTGATTTTAAAAAGAGAGGAAGGGGGAGGAGAGAGAGATGGAAACATCAATGAAAGAAACATTGATGAGAGAGAAACATCCTCTGGCCGCCTCCTGCACACTCCCTACTGGAGATGGAGACTGCAACACTGGCATGTGCCCAGACCTGACTTCCAATCAGTGACCTCTTGATGCATGGGACAATACTCAACCAACTGAGCCACACTGGCCAGGCTGACCTATTTGCCATTGAAAATGTAGTGGCAAATTCAATATTGTGGTAAGTTAGTTTGACATACATGGAAAAAAATAAGTTGAAACGGTCATATTTTATCCTTATGTCAGACCTTTCCCACTCAATATATTTTTATTCAGAATCTATTCTGTATACAATAATACCATAGTTGATATGATAAAGCTAATTGGTAAGAATTAATTATTAGGTAATATTTAAAACCAGGTTCAGAACAATTGACAATCTTGGGTGCGTAATTTTTTGTTTTGTTTTGACATTAAAAATAATCATGAATGTGCAAAAAAACAAAATGGGTTGAGGCCTTTTTTAGTTGTCACCATCCCCCTTTGTCTAGTTGTGGTGGGAAGATCTTCCTGGAAAATGTGTTGTTGGTCATGTATATAGTTCTGTTTTTCTACCCTTTCCCCTCCTCCCTACACTCTGTTTGCCCTGGGAAAGTTCAGTAACCGACTGTCATGTAACAATATGTTGTTAGCTTTTTTAGTAAAAGTTGACTATGCTGAAGATATCACTATTTCTTACAATCTGAGCACCCCTGCCCTGGTGACTGTGGGCAGGTCTGAAAATGTCCCATAACTATGTTAAGACTGAGGAGTCAAGAGCAACAGTTGGGCCAGCACCACCCCTTGTCTCCCTGGTGTTGTTGCTAGAGAATTGAACTTCCCCATCACTCGAGGGAGCAAGGTTCTTGGAGTGCTGCTGAAATAAGCATTTCCAGAAGCCCCCACGGGAGAATGAGATGTGGTAAAAGGTTTTACTTGCATGGAGTTACATTCCTCAAGTTGTAAAACCCCATGGCCCTTAAAGCAGTCCTGAAAAAAGTGCAGCTGGGGTCCCAGTAGAGACAAAAGGAGGGCTAGTGCCCAGAGCCTCGTTCCATGTCGCAGCCGGGTCCAGTTCAGCTTCCAGGTTATTAAAGTCCCTTAGTCCATCCTGTGGGTCCCACATGGCTGTGAGCCACATGGGCGCAGGGGAGAACATCACCTGCAACAGGAGTCACTGGGGTGCAGGCACAGGAGAGACAAGAGGGTAACAACTGCCCTAGCCGGTTTGGCTCACTGGATAGAGTGTCGGCCTGGGGACTAAAGAGTTCCAGGTTCGATTCCGGTCAAGGGCATGTACCTTGGTTGCGGGCACATCCCCAGTGGGGGGTGTGCAGGAGGCAGCTGATTGATGCTTCCCACTCATCGATGTTTCTGACTCTCTATCCCTCTCCCTTCCTCTCTGTAAAAAATCAATAAATATATTTTTTAAAAAACAGGGTAACAACCAGGAGAGCAAGGTCTTTGTTCAGAAGGTAAAATAATCATCTTTCCCTAGCTTGCAGTGGCCACACCCTTCAGGCCATGCCCAGGTGTGACTGAAAGACTGGTAAGCACCTTCCCATGTCACTAAGACTGATAGGGGCAGAAATAGAATATTGGGAAGCAGCTATAATTGCAAGAAACAGTAATCATGCTCCTTTAAGTGTGATTGTTTTATTCTGATTAAAGAAGGCACATTCTAACCTGGCTGGCAGTTGCCTGTGGGACCTGGGACTCACCTGGAAATGCAGCCCATCCTCCCCATCAAGGAGCTGCCTATTCTCCTGGAAAGATGAACAACCAGAGCCAGAAACCAGAGCCACTAGCCCTTTGAAGACCCCCAGCCTTTGCATATCAGCTAGACCTTTGAAGATCCCCAGCCCCTTGCATACCCGCAGGCCTTTGTAAATCTCCAGACCTGTAAACTGCCCATTGCCCTTTTTGCCTACTTCCCATGTAATCTTTGTCCTTCTACCCAATATAAGCAGCCGGCTTATGGTGGGGCAGAGTGGATTTTTGTGGATGATCTGCTGCTCTCCCATGCTGCAGGCAGTACTGGAATAAATGCTCATATATGATTCAACCCTGTCTCTGCTTAATTGGCTCAAGTAGTGACAGGCAGCCTGGACCCACTGGTTGTCCGGTTACAAGACCTTACTGGGCATGCATCCAAACTGCCTTTGTCCAGTCCCTTTCCCCAGTGATCAGTGGGGACCAGTCTTGGAGAGTGTTAAATGCAGCTTTTTGGCAAAGCTGTATAAATGGCAGGCCTATATTATCTAGTCTTCCTTTCCTGTGAAGTAATTACCAGATTATTATAACAGTATCAGTGTGACCTCAGCTGAGTCAGAGACAAGACTGGGAACTGGATTAGGGTCTGCTCAGAGGCAGGATGTGGAGCAGCTCTTAGGAGCTTCTGAGACATCCCAGAAAGGAGAACATCGTGTGTCTCCAAAAATTGAAATTATGAGAAACAACAAAAAACAACTTTTCACAATGTCCACCTTGGGCCTGAGGCTCAGCCAGCCCCCACTGCTGTGTCCCCCCAACACTACAGGCCATTGATATCCCCCTGCATGCCATATACTCAGACAGGTGTGCTCATTTACCCCTCGGGGCAGCTCTGTGCCAAGTTAGCCTGAGTCCCACTTCACACATGACCAAGCTTGGGCTGATAGAGCCTATGTCACTCTCTAGATAAGTGACAGGATGGGACTGGGGTTCCATCCCCCGCCCTTTCTAGAGGACACAGAGCAGCCTCCCTTCTGGAAGATGGACTTCCCGGGCAGGAGAACCGATCAGATCACACTCCCTGCTATTGTGGTCCCACGGGGATGGCCCTCCACAACCCTCTGGATGACAAAGATGACAGAGGAGATGAAATCCTGTCCTTGTTCCAAGAGACATCCGTCTGGTGATCCCTGAAGGGGAGAACTGGGCTCCAGCAGAAGCTCAGGTGTTGCCCCTGGGACAGGTGACCTAGAGGGAAGGGAAGTGGTATGTACGGACCTGCTTTAAGAAAATGCACTTTATATTTCCTCTCCTTTCATTCTAACAGCACTTACATTACCCATTATTATGAACAATACTCATAGCAGGGTACTGACATTAGAGGAGTATGTGCACCTCAGAAAAACATTTTTTCTTGTCTCCTGATCAGCTGCTCACTCTGGAATTGTCTTAAAGTTTTGCCATTTTGTCTTTATGCTTCCAGGGCTCTGAATGCCCTAATCTCCCTATCAGATGCCAACACAGACTCCTTTGGGTCAGGAGGTAAAAGCAGCACTAGTGAGAGATGCAGGAAAATTTCAGTTTATAAATATACTTTTATATATTGTTTGCACGCTTGTACTCAGGAAGAATGGAACTTTGATAAAACACTGACAAAAGAAAATATGCCCAGCTGACATGGCTCAGTGTTTGAGTGTTGACTTATGAACCAGAAGGTCATGGTTTGATTCCCAGTCAGGGTATATGCCCAGGTTGTGGGCTCGATCCCCAGTGTGGAGTGTGTAGGAGACAGCCGATCAATGATTCTCTCTCATCATTGATGTTTCTATGTCTCTCTCCTTCTCCCTTCCTCTCTGAAATCAAGTATACTTTTTTAAAAAGAAAATATTTGGGAACAGATCAAAAAAGATAATGAACACATATTTCCATTACTCTGTAAAAGTATTAATTTTGTTCAATTTTATTATGTGGAATTTGGGGCGTTTGGACTATTCCTATGGGTCCTTCTCCCACGAAGTTTGAGGAATAAAATTCGCAGACTGAAAGATTTTAAGCAATGTGTACAAGTTTATTGTAAGCATATACAGACTCCCCTGGGGAAGTGTGCCCGAAGGGGACTCCCTGGGGAGGGGTCCCCAAATGGGAAAAACCTGCTCTCTCTAATGGGAAGAATCTAGTTCAGTTTCTGAGTTTCTTTGTCTACCAGTTTATATATGCTGGTAGCTTTGTCCACCTCACTTTCTAATTGGATCCTTCCTTAATTGATGTCCACCGTGCTTTCCTAATTGGTCACTCTCCTGCAGAATATCAGTTTCCAAGCTCAAACCCCACCAGGTGCCCCCTCTTCCTTTTCCCCTTAACTTGTGACATTCCTCTATCCTCTGAATTCCTCTATCCTCTGTCTTCCTCTCCCACAGACCCCATTTTTTTTGATACTGCCTTTCCTGTCTCTAAAATTCCTTTCAATTTCAAGGGGAAATGAAGTAGATTTTTAAAAACTGGGTTGATTCTGTGTGTGTGTGTGTGTGTGTGTGTGTGTGTGTGTGTGTGTGTGTTACTATGTTCCCTCTAGCTTTATCACCTGAAAAACACATTCAGTTACAACTTTACCCTCACTTTGGACGGGAGCTGGACTTCCAATCTGAAGGTTAGATGTGCCAGAAAATGTGCTTTTATATCCTAAACAAGTGATGGGGACAGAAGGACGGCTAAGTGAAAATCCAGAAAGCGCTGGCTGTACCCACAAAGTCAGCCTCCATCACTCCCTCTGGCCTTACTCAGCCCCTGGTCTGATTCTCAGAGCTGCAATCCTGGACCAGGCCACCAGCTGGCAGCACATCTATCAATATTTATTCTTTTCTACTGAAGAGGAGTACATTTGGAAAGAGTAAGAATATTATGGAAAGGTTTGTTTACTAAGATGCCAATTCTCTTTGAAAGATTCCTATGTATATTAAAGCAGTTCCCTCTGCCATGGACCCCAAATTTGCATCTCTTTCATTGATTCATCTCTCCCCGCATCGGCGCCGGTGGATGTACAGCGTGGACTGTACGAGACAGTCCGCACCAGAAAGCAGGGCTTTCACCTTCCATTATTACCCCACCCCATACATTCTTCCACACATTCTTCCTGTCATCCCCGTCCAGGACACTATGGACACAGCTGCCCAGACCCCACTCTATGCCCCGTGCTCTCAGTCACCTCTCACGCCCTGCCCCCTTGCCCCCCATCACTGCTACCTGGTGTTTCATCGAGTGCAAGTCCTAGGCTGTATGTTTTCACAGTCTTATTTTACACCTTCCTTATTTTTCATTCAGAATTAGAGTCATTCCATGCATAGGTTTATAGGCTGAATTTTAAGGGAGGGTATTATATTTTTCCCTCTTAGAATAAACTCACTTGTGGAGGAATTTGAAAGTGGTGGTACTTGGTGCCACCTCCTGACAGAAATCTGAACTGCAGCTTGAACATCAAGCAACCTGAAGGTGTGAATGAAGGAGGGAAGGAGGGAGGTAGGGAGGGAGGAAGTAACTGTGGCCCAAATCCACCAGTCAGAGCTTTCTGGAAATCTGGGTGGAAGAGGGGAATTGCTTGAGTACGGCTATACTGATGGCCTGTTTCTGGAAATCCTATCTAATAAAAGAGAAACATGGTAATTGGCTTACGACCGCTACCCTTCCCATTGGCTAATCAGGGCAATATGCAAATTAACTGCCAGCCAAGATGGCGGCCGGCAGCCAGGCAGCTTGAAACTAACAGGAGGCTTGCTTGCTTCAGTGACGGAGGACTCCAACGTTCCCCGCCTGCCGCTGCAGGCCTCTGAGCTGCAACTCTAAGCAACTATGTTACAAATATAGAAGCTAAACAAAACCCCAGCTTTAGTCCGCCGGGCTTCAGCCAGCAGGATCGCAACATTGTAAGCAAAGGCCAGAAACCTACTTTCAGCAGCGGAGGCTTAAGAGCTGGAGCCAAGCCTCAAAGCTAAAGCTGGCCCAGAATAAAAAAAGAAAAAAGAAAAAAAGGAGTGGTTGGGAGCTTCAGTCACCCCCAGCCTGAAAACAGCCATCATCCCCTCACCCAGGCTGGCCAGGCACCCCGGTGGGGACCCCCACCCTGATCCAGGACACCCTTCAGGGCAAACCAGCCAGCCCCACCCATGCACCAGGCCTCTATCCTATATAGTAAAAGGGTAATATACCTCCCAGTACCGGGATCAGCGGAGCCATGAGGCCTCCTGGCACCAGGATCAGCATGACAGGGGGCAGCGCCCAAACCCCCTGATCACCCTGTGACTCTGTGTGTGAAAGGGGGCGGGGCCACAACCTCCCTATCCGCCCTGCTCTGTTCGTGACAGGGGAAGGCGCCCCAACCCCCTGATCAGCCCTGCTCTGTGCCTGATAGGGGGGAGCTCCCCAACCCCCTGATCGCCCTGCAGCTCTGTGTGTGACAGGGTGTGGTGCCCCAATCCCCCGCCCCAAAGGCCCTGCTCTGTGTGTGATAGGGTAAAGCCATAACCTCCCCATCGGCCCTGCCCTGAGTGTGAGATGGCGACGCCCCAACCCCCTGATCGGCCCTGCTCTGTGGGTGATAGTGGGCGGCGCCCCAAACCCTGATGGGCCCTGCTCTGTGAGTGACAGGGGGCAGTGCCCCAACCCCCTGATTGGCCCTGCTGTGTGCGTGACGGGGTTGTGCCCCAACCTCCCCATCGACCCTGCCTTGAGTGTGACGGGGACGGTGCCCCAACCCCCCAATCAGTCCTACCCTGAGCGTGACTGAGGGTGGCATCACAACCTCCTGATCACCCTGCTCTGTGTATGTCAGGGGGCGGCGCCCCAACTCCCTAATTGGCCCTGCTCTGAGCCCGACCAGGGGCTGCACCTAGGGATTGGGCCTGCCCTCTGCCACCCGGGAGCAGGCCTAAGCCAGCAGGTCGTTATCTCCCGAGGGGTCCCAGACTATGAGAGGGCACAGGCCAGGGTGAGGGACCCCCCCCTCCCCCCCCCCGAGTGCACAAATTTTTGTGCACCGGGCCTCTAGTGTCATATAAATGGAAGCATGCAATACGTGGTCTTTTCACTAGCATAATGATTTCAAGGTTCTTTCACTAGCTTCTTTCACTAGCATAATGATTTCAAGGTTCTTTCACTAGCATCTTTCACTAGCATAATGTTTTCAAGGTTCATCCTGTTATAGCATGTAGCAGTACTTCATTACTTTTTATTGCCAAATAATGTACACATTTTTTTTGTTTATCCATTCATTAATTTGTGGACATTTAATTGATGTCACATTTGGTTATTATGAATGTTGATGCTAGGTACATTGCTATACTAGTTTCTATTTAGATACATGTTTTCATTTCTCTGGGCTTTGTACGTGGGAGTGGAATTGATAGGTCATATGTTAAGTCTTTGTGTAACTTTTTTAACATATATATTTTAAATTTTGTTTTATTGCTTAAAATATTACAAAGAGTGGTACATATGTCTCTCTTTTTTCCCCCCTTGACTTTCCCCCTGCCTCCCCTAACCCCCAGTGTCTTATGTCTATTGGTTATGCTTCTATGCATGCATACAAGTCCTTTGGTGGATCTCTTACCCCACCCCACCACCAAACTCTCCCTGGTCTTCCTGCTGTAGTTTGACAGTCTGTTTGATGCTACTCTGCCTCTGTATCTATTTTTGTTCATCAGTCTATAATGGTCTTTATTATCCATAAATGATATCATGTGGTATTTTTCTTTCATTGACTGGCTTATTTCACTTAGCATAATGCTCTCCAGTTCCATCCATGCTGTTGCAAATTGTAAGAATTCCTTATTTTTTACAGCAGCATAGTATTCCATTATGTAGATGTACCACAGTTTTCTAATCCATTCATCTGTTGATGGGCACTTAGACTGTTTCAAAATCTTAGCTATGGTAAATTGTGCTGCTATGAACATATGGGTGCATATATCCTTTCTGATTGGTGTTTCTGGTTTCTTGGGATATATTCCTAGAAGTGGGATCACAGGGTCAAATGGGAGTTCCATTTTCAGTTTTTTGAGGAAACTCCATACTGTCTTCCATAGTGGCTGCACCAGTCTGCATTCCCACCAGCAGTGCACGAGTGTTCCTTTTTCTCCGCATCCTCTCCAGCACTTGTCGTTCGTTGATTTGTTGATGATAGCCATTCTGACAGGTGTGAGATGGTACCTCATTGTTGTTTTGATTTACATCTCTCGGATGACAAACCCACAGCCAACATCATACTCAATGGGCAAAAACTAAAACCATTTCCCCTAAGAACAGGAACAAGACAGGGATAACATATATTTTTATTGATTTCAGAGAGGAAGGGAGCTGGAGGGAGAGATAGAAATATCAATGATGAGAGGGAATCGTTGATCTGCTGCCTCCCACATCGCCCCCCCGGGGATTGAGCTCGCAACCCCAGCATGTACCCTGACTGGGAATCTAACTGTGACCACCAGCTTCATAGGTCAACGCTCAACCACTGAACCATGCCGGCCAGGCTCTGTTTAACTTTTAAGGAATTGTCAGATTGTTTTCATGACCCTGACAGTCTTGAGGGTGTCAGACGGCTTGTTATTTTTATTGTTATTTATTTATTTATTTTTTGATTAAGGTATTACATATGTGTCCTTACCCTCCATTGCCCCCTGCCCCCATTCATTCCCTCACCCCCCTTGTGACTGTATCCATTGGTTAGGCTTATATACAAGCATACCAGTCCTTCGGTTGATCCAGTTTGTTATTTTTCCCATGATAAGACATGGTTATGGGTTTTGAGGAAGAATACCACAGAGTTGAAGTGCCCTTCTTGTCACATTGTATCTGGGAGGATTGGATACCCACGTGACATCACGTGGGTCACTGATCATGTTGAACTTCATCCCTAGGTCAAGGTGGTGATTGCCAAGTTTCTTTAGTGTACAGTAACTATTTTCCATTCATTGACACTGTTCTTCGGAAGTGAGTCCTAAGTGGGCCCTGCCCTCAAGGGTTAGGGGTGGAATTAAGGTTCACAGCATGGAAGTGTTACCAGACAATTGAACTTCTCCTTCCCTTGTTGGAGCAGGGTTAAGATATCTTTAGAAAATGAATGTTCTAAGATTCACATGGGAGAATGAGATGTGGTGAAAGGCCTTATCTATGTGGAGTTACATTCCTTGAGTTGCATAGTCCCATGCCCCTTACCCCAGTCCTGGAAAAGGTATAGCTGGGGGTCCAGCAGAGCCAAGAGGAGGGCCAGTGTCCAGAGTTTCTGCTCCATGTTACAGCTGTGTTCAACTGAGCATCAGCTCATTAAAGTATTAGCCCAGCGTATGAGCCCCTGCAACAGGAATCTGGTGCAAATAGCATGTAAGCCAGCTAAGAGAGGAACGCCCTTTGTGCAGGAGTTTAAATATTCAGGATTCACACCCTTGCAGTGTCCACGGACTTGTTCCCAGATGTGACTGAGAGGTAAGCATCTTCCCATGGCACTCAGACCTTACTGGGCATGTGCCCAAACTGCCTTTGTCCAGTCTCTTCCCCATCAATCAGCAGGGAGCAGACTTGGAGAGTGTTAAATTACAGCTTTCTAGCAACGCTGTATAAATGGCGTGTCTATATTATCTAGTCTTCCCTTTACTCCTTTTCTGTTGACAATAACCAGGCCATTATAACGGTATCAGGAGCAGGGTGTCTGCATATATCACTTGGAATAACTTCATAAAGACAGCTTGTCTCCAGTTCCCACTTTTTATGTTTAACCCAAGAAAGAAAATACCTACCAAGAAGGACTCTTGTTGGCTAATTTGGGCTTAAAATTTAAGAAGAGAAAAGGCAGAGTCTAGGGGTCATTGCTAAAGCCACACTTCAGGGGGAAGTCTGCACTGAACTGCCTGCCCCCAGCACTAAACTACTTGACTGCACTGTGTTCCTAGGACTGAGCCAGACCTCAGTAAGGAGTTCCTGGAAAGGTATTTCCACCCACGGGATGGAGGCTCCTCTCCACACGCAGCCCAAGCCTCTAACTGGAGCTGAGCAGCTATATCACCCTTAGGATTTTCTTTTCCTTTTTTAATTAAATCTTTATTGTTCAGATTATTACATTTGTTCCTCTTTTTCCCCCTCATAACTCCCCTCCTCCCAGTTCCCACCCCACCCTCCGCCCTCACTCCCCACCCACTGTCCTCATCCATAGGTGCACGATTTTTGTCCAGTCTCTTCCGCATCCCCCACATCCCTTTCCCCCATAAGAATAGTCAGTCCATTCCCTTTCTATGTCCCTGATTCTATTATAATCACCAGTTCATTCTGTTCATCAGATTATTTATTCACTTGATTCTTAGATTCATTTGTTGGTAGATGTGTATTTGTTGTTCATAATTTGTATCTCTACCTTTTTCTTCTTCTACTTCTTCTTAAAGGATACTTTTCAGCATTTCATATAATACTGGTTTGGTGGTGATGAACTCCTTTAGCTTTTTCTTATCTGTGAAGCTCTTTATCTGACTTTCAATTCTGAATGATAGCTTTGCTGGATAAAGTAATCTTGGTTGTAGGTTCTTGGTATTCATCACTTTGAATATTTCTTGCCACTCTCTTCTGGCCTGCAAAGTTTCTGTTGAGAAATCAGCTGACAGTCCTATGGGTGCTCCCTTGTAGGTAACTGACTGTCTTTCTCTTTCTGCTTTTAAGATTCTCTGTCTTTTGCTCTTGGCATTTTAATTATGATGTGTCTTGGTGTGGTCCTCTTTGGATTCCTTTTGTTTGGGGTTCTCTGAGCTTCCTGGACTTATAAGTCTATTTCTTTCACCAGGTAGGGGAAGTTTTCTGTCATTATTTCTTCAAATAGGTTTTCAATATCTTGCTCTCTCTCTTCTTCTGGCACCCCTACAATTCGGATGTGGTACGCTTGAAGTTGTCCCAGAGGCTCCTTATACTATCTTCGTATTTTTGGATTCTTTTTTCATTTTGCTTTTCCAGTTGGGTGTTTTTTGCTTCTTCGCATTTCAAATCTTTGACTTGATTCTTGCAATCCTCTGGTCTGCTGTTGGGAGTCTGTATAATATTCTTTATTTCAGTCAGTGTATGCTTAATTTCTAGTTGGTCCTTTATCACAACATTGAGGGTCTCACTGGATTTCTTGAGGATCTCACTACATTTATCGGTGGTTTCTAGAAAGTTCTTGAAAAACCTTAAAAATGTGGTTTTGAACTCTATATCCAGTAGTTTGCTTTCCTCCATTTCTGTCATTTGTGTCCTGTTTCTTTGTCTCAGCATTTTTTATGCTTCACTGTGTCGATAGAGTGGCTTTCTGTGCTAAGTGTCCTATAGGGCTCGGTGGCTCAGCCTCCCCAATTACCTGAGGTAGACACTCTTGGTGAACCCCCTTGTGGGCTTTGTGGAAGTCTTGTTGTAGTTAAGCCTTGATTGTTGTAGGTAACACTGGGAGGATTTGACCTCCAGGCCAGTTGGCTGTCAGAATCAGCTGTGTCTATGGTGGGAGAACTTCTCTGCTGAAGACACCCTTATGGGGCAAGACTTGCTTCAGTGGGGCTTTGGTGCTCACTGAGTCTGCCCCCTGAGTGTGTCCCTTATGGATCTGAGGAGTTGTAATCTGGATGGTCCCACTCTGACCACTGGGTACACTGGCTCTTGGATCTAAGGAGGTGCTAATCTAGCCTCTGCCTGAGGCTACCCTGCAGAAGCCAGCTGTAAAGCAATGCAAGTTGCCCTGGGGCCTTGGGCAGCTGCAGTTTGTTAAGTAATTTTCAGATTACAAAGGGCCAGGCCTTTCATATGTAAAAGCCTCTGTGCATGGCTTGGGTGGGCGGAGCCCCAGGGGATCAACTGGGCAGGCAGAGTGAGCAGTATGGCTACTCTCAGTCCTGTCCTCAGAGGCCTGGGCAATCGCTGCGTGTGCCTCAGAGAGAAAGCTGCCCTCGAGTTCCGACTGATGCCAGACAGTCCCGTTTCTCCCGTATGAGTCTGGGTCCCCAGAGACTCGCCCAGAACTGGAGCTCAGAGCCTGAGACTCCCTCCCGATTGAAAAAGACAATTGTGACCTCAACTGCCAGCCCGCTCCGCATGCACCTTCACACCTTTGTATTTTACTTCCTCACCGCACCTCCTCTGAGTCTCAGTATGCTTTTCTCTTTCCTTCTAGTTGTAGAATTTCCACTCAGCCAGCCTTCCTGTGGTTCTGGATGATGTCTTTTAGCTGTATTTTTGAAGTGGTTGTGTGAGGCAGCAATCTCCTGTGTTTACCTATGCCGCCATCTTGGTTTCCCCACCCTTACGATTTTCACCGACCAATTGGAACAGCTCCATTCCTACTGGTCAGGACGATGCCTGTTGGACCAATCAAATTGGGAAGATTTGGAGTCCTTATTTGCATGGGAACAGGCTGTAAGAAACAAGGTGAGTCCTGCAAACAAGGGGTCCACGTGGAACACAAAGCCGCTTGGGAGCCAGGCAGCGAGGCAGGGTCTTTACTCCTGCAGGAGGGTGCGCAGCACATGGTGTGCGAGCACACCCACACTGAGCAGGAGTCCGTAGTCTTTTATTCCTGAGCCACGTGACCTGTCCCTCACTCTTGATTGGAGCCAGGCTCACAGTCCTTCCTGATTGGCTAATTTAACAGGAGGGGTTGGCCTTTGCCATTTCAAGATGGCAGCTCCCAGGGGAGCTGCAAGTCATGTGGCAAAAATGGTGGCTGCCACATTACGCAGTCTAAAATGGCGCTGTCTAAACTGTTCTTTGACAGATAATATTACTTGTTTATTCTCACAGTTTATTTTTGGGAAGAGGGCACTAGGGACCGAGACTCTCAGCTCCCCACAGGGCCACCACCTGCAGGCATGAATCAGTCACTTAAAAGCCTCTAGGGCAGCAGCTGCTAGAAGACTCCTGTGACAGGATAAACAGGGCTTAGAACAGGCAAGATTGCTCTAGGCAGCCTGCAGGTCTCCAGCAAATGTCCAAGTAATGGAGGCACACTATGAAAAAGCACACACTCGCCCAAACCCTGGCCCAAAACACCCTGTAGGATTTTATTTTGGGGACTGTGAGTCTTAGCATTGCCAATCTGGCATTTCAGGGGGCAGATAGCTCATTGCAGGCTGGTCCTGTCACAGTAGGCACAAGGCACAAGGAATCCTAGGGTTGGGTCTGACCAGCAGTTTACTAAGGAATAAATAGCAGGGGGTGCCCCTCTTTATCCCTAGCCACTGGGGGGAAAGCTGAGTTCCAAACTGAGTCTTCTAGTCACTGAGTAAAGCCTCCTAGAATAAGCCTCAGCACAAGGAAGGGGGCCAGCAACCAGGCTAGAACTCTGGCCATTAGTTTCTCCCTCTTATTTGGCGACTCTCCTGCAAACACCCTTATGGCAGTAACACCATGGGCAATCCAATCTCAACCTGTCCCAAGGATTCACCTCTGGCCTGCCTTTTAAAGAATCTTAAGGCCTTCCATTTACCAGATGAAATTAGACCTACCCTAGTAAATGCTTCATTTTCTATTGCAATACAGTATGGCCACAATATAAATTAGACAATCAGGATATCTGGCACCAGAAGGGCACCCTAAATTATAATGCCATTCTCCAATTGGATTTATACTGCCACCACCTAGGTATATGGTGTGAGATTACCTATATTCAGGTCTTCTTTGAGCTCCATCACTACTCCAAACTCTGCTCCTCCTGTTGTATCCTTTATGCCTCCACCTCCAGGTCCCTAAAACCATGAGAAACTCCTAATTTAGCCTTCTCACCCCCCGCCCCCAAAGGGCAAGCAGCTGCCATTTAACCCTTTTTTTAACTACAAAACTGCAAACACTTAACAGTCCTGCTACTATCAGAAGCAGAACTTATTATAGCCCAAACCTTAACATGTTATCTCAAAGGAAAATATGTGGCAGTTTCAAATCCAAGCAGCTGGAAGCCTGGGAACTGCAATCCTGGGAACAAGCTATGAGACATGCTCCTCTTCTCCCTACCCCTACCCTGCCTTTTCTCCAGCCTCATAGGCCTATACATAATTTTCCAAAGTCTTTGGAAACTTAAAATCTGTGGAGCATTGCTGGGTTAAATGATAAATATATAAATATTTCAACAAGTTTTAAGTTCACTTGATTTTAGCTTTTGTTACAGAAAATCTATCAAGTAAATTTGGAACTGTTAATGTAATGTCTTGTGCTTTGTTGAAAGTGTGTTTAACGTGTGTTCAAAAATGTCATTCTAAAAAATGCTGGTTGTTTATTTTTTGGTTATCATTGGAAAATTAAGGTTCTTAGGAATTAAAAATTCAAATTAAATTGGAAAATTATATGGATTTAATGATAGAAGGCATGAGGTATGGAGATGCATTTTGAAGAAAAAAGAAGGTGAGTTCTAAAGCTTTATTTCTGAAAGTTGCAAGAAGGTTTGTGAAAGTTTTAAATTTGAAGAAAGACCCTAGTCAGGCTCCAGTCCCCTTCCTCCACCTAATTTCTCTCTGGTGAATCTAGAATAGCTTTCATTACACTTTCTCTTGTGCTTGTCAGGATGGGAGAAACCTACCTGTCCATCTGTGGAATAAGTCCTCCATCAAGATTCATCTCAATGTGGAAATGTAAGGTAAACCTGCCCTCTGGACATGTGTCACTCACCCACATGACCATCCCCAGACAACACCTGGGCGGTGGGGTCCAGTGAGTCAGGACCTAATCACCCCTGACGTCGGAAGAGACCCCTTCTCTCCTAGTATTTCTAACAACCCCACTATTGTCATTGTCATATTTTTTGTCACGAGGGTTTCTGACTTTTCAGTGACCCAAAGCAACCCTGCCCAGGCTCTGTCCTGTCGTTTAAACTCTTAAATTAGAGCCACTCATTCAGTGTCCTTGACACTACCATTGAAAGTCTCAACAAGTCTTCTTGCTTGCTATTTAGAAACTCCTCTTCCCTTTTCTAGCCTTCTTAAAAATCATCAAAAGCAAAGGAAAAATCTTATGTCTTCTCTACAAAAATTAATGATTTAAATAATGTGTATGGTCTTCATGTATTTGTCTCTATATTATATGTAATGTGTTTTCTGTCTCCGGATGGCACCATTAGGGTATAATGTTTTATTGGCCTACAGAAATTAAATACGTATATAACTTAAATAAAATCCTATGTTCTAGACAAAATATTTAAAATCAAAACTGGTTTAATTTTAATCAATATCCTTTAAAGTTGTTACTATAAAGCTATACATTTGTTTTACCTAGATTTACAAAGGCTTACAATATAATATTATGGTCAAATATATTTGACAACTTTCCCAAGGTTTAAATTTCAAAAGACTTCTTTTAACAGAGAAATTACTTTGAGCTATTTAAATGGGCCCTGGGATATCTTAAAGATTCATTCTCTCTCCTAAGCTTTTAAGCTAATTAAGCCTATTTAATATGCTTGAAAAATTATATGGGGAGCTTTGCTAAATAAGAATATACATATATTCTTATTAAAGTAAATACAAGCAGTCCTCAGGTTATGTTGAACTCAACATACGTCATTTTGTGGTTACCTCTCCAGCTCCCATTTACAGTATTTATTAAAAAAAAAGTTCCCTAATTCCAATGTATGTACATATGTGCTTTATGTTTTTGATTATTTATTTACCACAAGTAAAGGTCAGAAATTGTTATCTTTCTTTTATTTATTTATTTTTTTTACTGTTTCACTTCACTACTGCTGTGTATGTGCTCCATGTGAGTGACATAGGTGCTTATGTAGGTGGGTTCCGACTTACAGTGAAAATCACGTTTCATTGTGCCGTAGGAGTGGATCTCAGATGTAACCTGAGGACCTACTGTATTAGAGAAATTTCAGTCTGCTCTAGAAAGGAACTCGCAAAGATTCAGAGCCAATTTCAAAGAGGAAATTCTCAGGAGTCACAGAGATCCTGTCAATGACACTGGACAAGCCTAGAATAATAGTTCCCTATGGAAGCATCTGGCAATAGTACTTCAAATGTTTGTAATCCACACATTGGGATGTTTATTAATTATTTCCAGTGCTCAATATTCACTTCTAATGAGCCATGTGCAATGTTTTAAAATCTTCCATATTGTTTCTTCTTTATATATATTTTAAAATTCTACATTAAATCTAGGAATATAAACTTTATATTGTCCTTTTTATGTCCTTTCATAATTATTATTTACCAAAAATTGTTAGCTTGGAATGTTATATCTTAGAGCAAAGCAAGGTTCTTTGTCAATTTTTTCATGGTCAAGTCTATAATCATGTCATTTAAGTTTGTCATTTACAGAAAGTCATTGTTTTTCTCTGATGCATTTAAAAATATATTAGTTAAGTCTTTGAAAAGATTCATAACAAGGACTCTAACTTACCTTAAATTACAGTTTTTTAAGCAGGTCATCTCTTCAAAATAAGTAAAAATTTATAGAACTCTAAAGAAGGACTGAAAAGATAAAATGCTAACAAATAATCAAGACAAACAAAAGATTAGTTATATGGAAATCTTTCTTTCGGATATACTAGAGGCCCAGTGGATGAAATTCATGCACTTGGGCGGGGTACCCCAGCCTGGCCTGTGCCCTCTCACAGTGTGGGAACCTCATGATTGATCACCCTAAAGACATAGGGCCTGCCCATCCATCCGGGGCTCCTCAATGGATTGCCCCAAAGAGGTAGGCCAGACCGGGGGGGTCCTGCCTCCACTGTGTGCACAGCCATCTTGTGACAGCATGAGGGCATCACAGCGTGACAGCGTGAGGACCACCTAGACTTTTATTAGTAAGATAGAATCTTGTTTTTATTTCCCTAGAACAATTTGGTAAATTATACCTTCATAAGCAATATGGAAGCTTTTATATTTTTCTCCCTACCTTATCCCTTCAGAAATTGGCAATTCTCTCTCTCTCTCTCTCTCTCTCTCTCTCTCTCTCTCTTTCTGTTAATCATTGCCCAAGGGTATTTTCCCATTGATTTTTAGGGAGAGTGGAAGAGAGAGGGAAAGACAGAGAGAAACATCTATGCGAGAGAAACACATTGATTGGCTGCCTCTTGCACGAGCCCTGACCAGGGCCTGGGCCAGGGAGGACCTGAAACCAAGGTACATGCCCTTGACTGGAATCAAACCTGGGACCCATCAGTCCACAGGCCAACACTCTATCCACTGAGCCAAACAAACTAGGGCAGAATTTGACAATTCTTAATGAATGAGTCATGGCAATATGTTTCTTTGCATGAATTCAATAAGACTAGCTTCCAATTATGGTTTTATTAACCAAATATTTGACTAGAATGTCATGTCTGAAAAGGGTGCACCTGGATTTTGGGTGCCACCAGAAAGCATTATCAAAATTTATTGAAACCAATCAAAAGCCACTGGCAAGAAATGGCCTGGTAACTTCCTTGATCATATGGTTCATGGCAGTCTTTCCAGGTAAGGAATAAAGGTTACCATCATTGGGGACCTCAAGAAATTTAGGAATGCACCCAAGTCTATAGGTACTGCAGGCAAACCTGATGGTAACTGGGTGTCTCAGCTTCTACACCTGAAGGGGCTAATTAAAGCTCAATCATGAGATTCCAGCAAAGCAGGTTTGTAAAAGCCTATATAATCAATTACTATTCTTATTGTGTTTATGAAAACAATCAGGCCAAATTGAAACTAAACTTAATACAGTAAATAAATTGGTCTTAATCTGGCTCTTTAATGAAAATGAGGGTGGAGAGGATCCAAGATGGTGGCTAACAAGACGGCAGTGAGGGAGATAGTGTGAGTGAGTGAGAGAGCAAAAGGGGAGTGTGTGGACATCTGAGGTGTGTGTGTATTTGTGAGTGAGGGACAGTTATATTCCGCAGGACTATTGGGTACTGGTGGACCAGGCTCCCCTGGCTGGGCAACCTCTGCTACTGCTGAAATCTCTCTAGGGGTGGCCAGATCTGCCTTAGAGGCCATGCCATCTTGAAGGGGAGAGCAGCTGTAACTGGGGGCCCAGCCTCACCTTCACCCAGGGAGACCTTGGACACCACCCAGGACTCTACAGCCACACCAGCAAGGGACCAGCTGCCTCTGCTGCAAACCCAGGAACACTGAGACTCCAACCTCCCTGACTGCAGGCTCCTAAAACATTTGTCCATGGGGAGACAAGTTGGTGGCCGAATAGGCAAATGGGTCCTGCACCATCTCAAGAGCCGATAGAAGAAACAGCTGAATGGAATAACATCCACCCAGAATTGGTGAATTAAACACAGCTGGAGAGACAATCCGTGGCCAGAAAGGTCAGAGGTCTCCTGGAGAGAGGTAGGATCTGGGATCTGGGCTGGAGGGAGAAACGTGAAGAGTCTCAGAGGTAGACTGCGCTGCACCAATTCCATGTCACTTGGGGACACATGTGGCGCTCGACTGTGGGAGGGGGTCCACAGGGCTGCTGGCAGTGGGGTACTCTAT